>NC_135646.1:9505681-9808712 GCF_053574225.1 Canis aureus | reverse complement strand
TTTGGAAATCATTAGACTATTCGTGGTAAGAAATGTATGGCAATAGACTTGGTTATGCAGGACAAATATACATCAGAGAGGAATACTTAGAACAGCAACCAGATGAATAGAAACAGAAGAAAGTGAAGAGGAGACCATAAGATAGAGAATAAGTGAGAAAGCATCAGAGGTAAGAAGGGAAGCCAGAAAAGTTGTCATGAAATCCAAAGATGATTACAAGAAGCAAGTAGTCAATGGTATTAGATACAGGCCAGAGGTCAGGTAGGAAAAGGATTGGAAAGAACCACATTGCTCAGCATCAAGGTCATTGGTAGCCTTGGCAAGAGAACTTTCAGTAAAATCCTGGGACTAAATCCAAACGTCAGTGAATTGGACAAGGAGTTAGAGTGAGTAAAGTCAACTCTAAAGAAGTTAAACAGTGAAAGGTTTAGGGATGTATTTGTCAATTTGGGCAAATTGTCATCTTGAGGAGCTCATTCTCCTTTACATCGCAGGAGGCTGTACAAGTCTCCTTCCATTAGAGTGAAGGCTTCCGTAGAAGCTGAATGTGCCATATCCTAATTTCATTTGCAATAATTTGCAATAGAATGTAGACAGGAGATGCTCAAATAGACTGATTTAAAGGTTTCGATAAAAAAGAATATCTTTTCTGGCAGTGGCTCTGGTGACAGCAGATGGGGGGGCGTGTATCAGGGTGAGAACTGAAAGCTGTGGAACCCATTCTCAGTAGCAGTAGCAGAGACAATGGCCGTGGAGTCTTCATCTGTGAGTTATCTGGTATGATTTTGAATATAGTTCTGAATTCATCATCTCCCTTGGTTTCTGATGGTTTTCCCAGCCTGGCTCTCCAAGGCTTCTCAGAAATCGCTAAATACTCCGTATCTTTTAAGTATGTCTTTATCTGTTTAATTAAGTCCGTTTCTCTTGGCTTCCACTTAAGAATTCCAGTTGGTATACAATTTTGAGGGGTAATTATTTACATAAAGTGAAATGCACAGAAGTTAGGTGTACAGTGTGATTGGCTTTGACGGATTTATACAAACAAGTAAACTCTATGAAAGCAGAACAATTCTACCAAACCACAAAGTACACCCTATTGACCAACCCCCCCAACCTTGCCCAATGCAACTAGGATCTGATTTTTATTAGCATAGATTTGCCAATTCTAAAACTTCATATAAATAGAAGCATACCACATTTATTCTTCTGTGTCTGGCTTCTTTGACTCAGCATAAAGTTTTGAAAATTAATCCTCATTATTGCTTTTATCAGGGCTCTGTGTCTTTTTTATGAAGTTTCATTTCAATGTATGAATATAGCACAGTTTATTAATTCATATACCTATTGATAGACAACTGAGCGGTTTCCAGTTTGAGGTTATTTTGAATAAAACTGTGAACATTCTCCTACATTTTAAAAATTATTTTAAGTTTTCGTTTTTATAGACATGTTGTCATTTCCTTTGGATATTTATGGAATTGCTGAAGGGCACCTGGGTGGCTCAGTTGGTGGAGTGTCTGACTTGATTTTTGGTTCAGGTCATAAAATCAAGCCCTGCCTCGAGCTTGGGGCTTGAGTTCCACGCTGGTGTGTGGAGCCTGCTTAAGGTTCTCTCTCTCCTTCTTCCTCTGCTCCTCCCAAAACCCCACTCCCCCTAAAAAAAAAAGAAAAAAGTGAAATTGCTGAGCATCAGGGTAGATCTTTGTTTAACTTTTAAAGAAACTGAGAAGCAGTTTTTTAAACTTGTAAGATTTTTTTATTCCCATAAGTATGGTTGAAAGATCCAGTTGCCCCACATCCTTGAAAACATTTGCAATTGTCAGTTTTGTTAATTTTAGCTTTTGTTGTGGGTATGAAGTGGAATCTCATTGTAGTTCCAATTTGCAGTTAAGTGATGGTTAATAATGACACTTCTTCATGTGCTTATTTGGTATTCATTCATCTATTTTTAATAAAAGATCTGTTCATAACTTTGCTTTTTTTTTTTTTACAAAAATGGTAGTTTATCCTTTTATTGTTGAGTTGCAAGAGGTTTTTAACATATTCTAGATACAAATGTTTTGTCAGAAATATGCATTTAAATATTTTCTTTCAGTTTTTGGGATGTCTTTTAATATTGCTAACATTGCCGTTTGAGGAGCAAATGTTTTATTTTTGATGAAGTCCAATTTATCATTTTTACCTCCACGGTTAGTACATTTTATATCTCATATAGCAGATAGTTCCCCAACCTGAGATCACAAAGATTTTCTCCTGTGTTTTTGTGTATAAGTTTCATATTTTTTAGCTTTTATGTTTAGGTTTGTGTTTCATTTCAAATTCATTTTGTGTTTCAAGTAAGAGGTGAGACTCCTATTTTTTTTCCATATGGAAAACAAAAGTTCAGTTGTTCTAACAGACTTTCTCTCTCTCATTGGACTGTTTGAATAGTTTTGTTGGAAACCATTTGACTATATGCACAGAACTATTTCTGGTCCATTTGATATGTTAGTTTATCCTTTTAACCAAGACCCCCATTTCTAATTTGTGTAGCTTTTATAGTAAGCGTTGATGTTTCCTAGATTAAATCCTCCATTTTTTCCTTCTTTTCAAAATTGTTTTGACTATTCTAGGACTTTTCGGTTTCTATTAAGCAAAAAAAAAAACAAAACAAAACAAAAAAAACTACTGGCACTTTGATTAGGATTGAGATGAATCTATACAATTTGAGGAAAGTTGACATCTTAGAAATATGTCTTATAATTCATGAACATGATGTGTATTACCATTTATTTTTTGAGGTCTTCTTGAATTCTTCTCAGTAGTTTCCATAGTTTCATTGTGTTGGTTTTGCATATCTATCATTAAATTTATGTTTATTAATTTGTTGATGCTCTTTTTTGGATTAAATTTTTCATTTTACTTTTTCAGTTGTTTGGCAGTATGTAGAAATATGCTGACAGTTGTTGACTTTGTTTAAAGTTGTGATAAACTTTTCATTAATTTCAACTCTTGAGGATAATTTCTCAGAATGTCCTATGTATATGTTGTCCTCTACAAATGTAGACAGCTTTATCTTTTTCTTTCAAATATTTATGACTTTCTTTTTTCTTGACTTTCTGTTTTGGCTAAAAACTCCAGGACTATCTTTAAAATAAGAATTATATTGAATTATGTCATATGCTTCCTCTTCAACTTCTGCAGTGATCATATAAAATCACCTTGTTGCTTTAGTTAAATGAATTGCAATGATTTTCATGTGAAAAACTAAACTTTCATTAGTAGGTAACTTCACATACTCATGATGTATATATTATACTTTTTATATTGGTGGATTTAATTTACTAATATTCTGCTAAGATTTTTGTCTTGCAGTTCCAGAACCTAGAGGGCTGAAATCAGTGTTATCAGGGCCATACCCTTTGAAACCTGGCAAGGAATCCTCCCTTGCCTTCTGTAGCATCTTATGGTTTGCCAAAATTTTTGAAGTTTCTTAACTTATTGATGTGATGTGTCATTCCAGTCCTCTGTGTTCATATGTCATTTTCCCTGTTTCTGTCTTTGTGTGGCCATCTTCTTAAACAGAGTCATGTTGGGCTAGAAGTTTATGCTACTTAGTATGATTTCATATTAATGATGACAGTTGCATTTTCTGGCTTATTCTCCAGTGCTATCATTTAAAAATGAAATACCAGATATTTTGTGTAAAAGAACAGTAGGTAGTTAAATAAATAACACTTATCTCCAGAAAAGGATATGGCTCATCTTACTTGAGGTCACTACGGTGATAGGCTGAGTCAGTTTAGTCTGTATTTGATCTGGAGCTGGCTTCGTTGAGACTTTCATTGGATTCGCTACTCCTCTGACTTCAAGTTATAGGAGAGCAGAATTGCAAGTTTTTATTTGGTGTGTGCATGAGATATAAATTGCTAGATGGTTTTTCTCATGTCTTCTGACCATCCCCCAGTGTTAGTAGGCTCAATACAACTATATCTTGGAATAGGGGGATCCCTGGGTGGCTCAGCGGTTTACCACCTGCCTTTGGCCCAGGGCACAATCCTGGAGTCCCGGGATCGAGTCCCACGTTGGGCTCCCGGCATGGAGCCTGCTTCTCCCTCCTCCTGTGTCTCTGCCTCTCTCTCTCTCTCTGTCTATCATAAATAAATAAATAGATCTTTAAAAAAAAAAACTATACCTTGGAATAGATCTCTCTCCATAATCCTGTCTTTTCCCCAAATTTTCTTATGAAAGCCTATAGAAAAGAATCTGTGAGTGTATTTGGATTCTCCTTGTTCAACTGTTTTATTCTTGTCCACATTTTAAACTTTCTCCTCTTTGTACTACTCTGCTAAGGATAAAAGTACACAAGTCTCTTCTAGATTGGACTCCTTACATTTTGGACTTTAGCATATTAATTTTCTTTGCATCCTAGGTTCTCTGATGGGCTTTATAAATCATAATTTTTGTATGTCATCTTATACTTTCATATTACTGGTATTGGGTTGAAGTATTCTTACAACTTCCTATGTCTTTAGATGTAGAAGTAATTTTCTAAAGACCTTTTGAAAAATTCACCTTTGCCTTAATTTACTAAGAGGAAACTGCATTTTTTTTTTTTGGTTCATACCTGGGCATATCATCACAGCTAATAAACACCAACGACAAACCATCAGTCAAATTTTCATAGTTGAGGACTATTAGTAAACTTCCAGTAAATTAGTCCAAACTAGTTATGTTAGCTGCTTTCTTCCCATTACCAAATTAGTGTAAATGTAAACTAGATAAACAAGGCATTATAACTTATTTTGGGTGTAGTTATGTATAATGCAAGTACCATCATCCAAGATAATCAGTTTATTTACATCAAAGATGTCTACATCCCAATCCCTGGAGCCTAGGAGTATGTTATCTTACATAGCAAAAGAGTTTTGCAGATGAGATTCAGTTTAAGAGCCTTCATTTAGGGAGATTATTTTGTATGATCTGATGGGTCCGATCTATTTATATGATTCTTTGAAAGTAGAGAAATTTTTCCTGCTGCTGATAAAGGAAAATGATACTAAATAAGAATGGTCAGAAAAATGCAACATTGCTGAGTTTAAAAGTGGAGATCACCAGGCAACCAATAGACGCTGGAAGAAGCAAGGAAGTAGATTCTTCCCTAGGGCCTCCAGAAAGAAATGTAGCTCCATGACCCCTCGATTTTTGTTCATGAGATTCACATCAGACTTCTAACCTACATAAGATAATTAGCTTGTGTAGTTTTAAGGCACTACATTTGTGGCAATTTGCTATAGCAGCAATAGAAAATGAATATAAGGCTAGAACAATATTTTTGCATATCTATTTTTGAAAATTGTAGAGGTAAAATGATAAAAAGTCATTTATTGTCTTATTCTCCTATCTTTCATTTGCCAAGAGATTAAGACAAAGAAATGAGAACACTGGAAGAAGTGTTAACATTTTTGTATTAAGTTTAAAGGCTACGGTATAGAAATACATATATTTTAAATCTGAAGACTCCTAAAGAAAGGAGATATCCTAACATATCTCTTCTTTTTCCAACATTCAGTGGCCCTCCAAATCACATTATTCTTCATATGTGACTTATAAATGTTCCAAATAACATCCATACCATAGTCTTAATGAAACATCAGTTTTTCAAAATGATTTATTTTTAAAGGACTTATATAACAATGGAGAAGAGGTGAATTTGGGATTGTGTAACATGCAGAAAAGAAGCAAAACAAAAGCAACTGATTTAATTTTAGAAAGGTATCAAACTTGTTAATAAAACCTCATTGGAAAAAAAAACCTCATGGGTTTGTTGCTTCATAATTGAGAATATTATACCATGTTTTATTTTTGCATTTTTACTATTTGAAAAATATTTCCAAAGGACAGTTCTATTTTTCCTGCTAAAAAACCTTTCAAACACTGTGCTAAGCACATATATTCCAGTGGTTCTCCAGCAAGTGGCCATTTTTAAAGCATAATTTAATTGTACTCCAATTATACCTAATTCAATTGCACTCCAAGTTTTCTACAACCAATCAAATTGCACTTTAAAATGTCATCTTCCCAAAGAGCAAAGCATCAGAATCCTTGAAAAATATAGCTTTTTAGTTTTGCTCTTGAAGTTATAATAAATTTCCTGGCAAAGCTGCTGGCTATACCAAAATACTCTATATATCACTTGTACAATCCACTTATTGATGAGTTGTGATAAAAAATTGAAATAGGATGATTGTTACACTGATATTAAAGTTTTATGCTTTTAAATATCCTGATACTGAATGAGAATTGAATAGATACCTGTATTATCAGCTCACATGATTACTGTCATTTCCAGAAGGTGCTTAAAGTCTTCAATCAGAGTCTGATTTTTTAGCTTAAAGTATATAATTAGCTACAGTTAAAATAAGAAAGTCACTGCTAAGACTTTTTTTTTTTTTTTTTTTGACATTGATTATGTTGAGAAGTAGTACCTGAGTTTCTGACAGTGAGGAGATCTTAAGGAGGGAAATAACCTTAAAAATAGATTCAATGGGGCAGCCCGGGTGGCTCGGGGGTTTAGCGCGCCTCAGCCCAGGGCCGGATCCTGGAGACCCGGGATCAAGTCCCACATGGGGCTCCCTGCATGGAACCTGCTTCTCCCTCTGCCTGTGTCTCTGCCTCTCTCTCCCTCTCTGTGGTCTGTCATGAATAAATAAATAAAATCTTTAAAAAAAAAAATAGACTCAATGAGGTCAGATGATCTTTGATTATTTATGATAGAGGCAATCATCTTTATTCCTTTCATTTCCCAAGGCAGTATGCAGCATGCTCTGCAACTGACCTTCTCAGCCCTAGGGCCTGCATCTGTGCTCTATCTTCATCTGCTCCAATAACTATACCCTAGGTTTGTCATAACTCTTAATAACCAATCCTCGACCATAGGATACCAGCTTGCTAACTTATTATTACACATATTTCCTTTTCCTCAATTCTACTTTTTTTTCATATCTTCTCTTTGGTTCCTACCTAAATTTATGTCTCATCACTTTAACTAACCTCTGCCACTATCTTCACTTTCTGGCCCCATTGACTCAATTGCATTGATCTAGCTGTCTACCAAGTAGTTCTTCTTATGTAACTGGAAAGGCAAGAAGTAATATTAATTAATGGTTTACAGTGTCATATCCACAGTGTTTCTCAGCAAGCCTTCTTTGTCCTCTTAGTCATTTTCCGTCTTCTCTATCCAGTAAATTTCAAAACATGTCTGTTCCCCATAACTAATTACACAGCCACCATATGTCATTTTACTCTCATCCCATCAATTTACATACTTCTTTCCAAACAACATGAAAATCATCTTAAGTGAATGTAATCAACATACCACTCAAACTAAATGTCTCCATCTATTTAAACTTTGCTTTCCCCCCAACTCTCCTAGTTTTTCCCCCCCACAATATAAGAGGTGCTGTCTTTTTCTACTTCATGTTTTTCAAGGACCTTACTGCACCATTTTTCTGTCTTTTTATGCTACATCTAAAACTTCCTTCTTCACGCAATCTCTCAATTCTTACAACATATGTTTACTTATTCCATATTAGAAGGCAAGAGCAATAGTAATACACTCAAAGCAAATCTTCCCTCAAATCCACATTTCATATTCAGGCATTTATCATTTAGTATAGTGTTAGGTGCAAATTGTAATAAATCTGACTTAAAATAGACAAAACAATAAGAAACTTTTAGTTCACATAATATTTCCAGCCAATTAGGATTCCAGTTCTATTCTTGTGATTTGTTCAGTTCTTCTCTATTTCATATGTTGGCTTTGTTCTTCATGGTTAAAAGATGGCAGGTATCCACAACTAAGGCAACATCTAACTTGTTAATGTGCAGAGGGAGGGAGGGAAATAAACTGTCTCCTCCAATTAGGAAATAAAATTATTCCCTAAATGGGTCATCTGCCTTACACCAGAATAACTAACTGAACTAATCACTGCCAAGAGAGATGAATTTGCTATGATTGGCTTAGTCTACTCAGGTTTTTGTTGTTGTTGTTTTTGTCTGGAGTTCAAAGTGGGGTTAATTGCTCAAGTCCTAAAGATATGTAACAGAATATAGATACTTAAAAAATAGATGTTTTATATGAATGTGTGTCTCCCATCCCCCTAATATAGAGGAAAGGAAGATGCTGGAAAAGTCAACAAGAAACAAAGAGAATACAATGAACCCAAATGTATAAAGGTGATTGCACAGAAAGGTACAGATCTAGGATCCTATGAATATTCAAATCAAATTTCTAATTTACTACTTGAAACAACATTCTAGGCACGCTGGCTCCTGTTTCTTTACTCAGTCATCTGAGGGACTTTGCCTGAGGTGGCTTTGGATTACTGAATTTGGAAGCTATTTGTGAATTTCGCGCCCTTTGAGAGTTATATCTATATTTGGCTTGGCTTTAGCTGTTATTCAGCTACCTTTAGGGCCCTTGCCCACCCTGCTTCCCACCTACCCCAAACTTTTGATGAGAGGTTTTTTTAATATATGTCACATGATGTCTCCACCAAATCCAAATTAGCCTACCCATAGGGATATCTTTTGAGAGGTCTTTAGTTTTTCTGATTCTTAGGCCTCTGCCCATTTTTCTCTGTTTAATGTGCATAAAATATTCATATGTCCTTGATATTTAATGTGTCCTCTCCTCTTAAGCAATTATACCTTTTTCTTCTCTTACTCTTGACTATTTTCTAGACTAATATTTATTCAGCCATGTGGCATCTGATTTTGGGTTCAAACAGAATCTTCCTAAATCTGCTCCCTTGCTGAGATAGATCCAAACTATTTACTTATTCTTTGGAAAATCTCCGATATCTTGGGAAATGCCTGTTGAATTTCAGAACTGGGAGAAAACATATGCTTCTTTGTGAATTTACAGTGAAGAATAATTTATATACTGTTACGTTATTTCCTTTCTAACTCATGTGCTGAAGCTTAATAATTGTATTTACTTTCCTTAAAGATGACCACCATATTCTATTCTCTCAGAGAAATAGAATTATAATACTTAACAGTTTATACTTAGGCAATCGTGGATTCCAAAACAAAAGTTAATGATTATACACGTAAGAGTAAAGGGTGGTTTGCCCACAATCAATGAGCCATTATCCGCCAATATATATCATGTTCAATATGGTACTAATTGTAACCCACCTAAAGACAGGCATTTTTGTTCCTGGCTGAATACCTATCTCAAGACATTGTCATTCAAAAAACACAAATAATGTAGGCTTCTGCAGAATTGCCTCTTGCAGAGGTGACAACAGCAGTGAAATTGTATGCATTGGATAACACTCAGCAAAATTTAAGGATCCTCCTTTAGATCTGGCTTCCCCCTGGATTTCCCCATCACTCAAGTCTTCTATCTCAAGAGTTTACATATTCCTTCTTTGGTGACTCCCATTTCCTCATGCAAAGCAATATGCTAGCCTTTATCTAAGGCTTTTCCCTTATGGGGAGGGGAAAAACTATTGAGGACTTTTATGTAAATTTTTGTCCTTATCATTGAGAAATAATTTTCTTCTGACAAATAGTATTAATGGATATAAGACATTGCTTTAATTTAATAATTAAATAGAAGCAAGAACTTGGTGCCCCCTCTTCTTACTCTATTCTTCTATCACCTATTATCTAGAGTTTTTATTCTCCTAACTCCTTCCCTGTCCATACCTTTCCATGGAGGAAATGGATACCTTCCTTCATATCTCAAATGATTAAAACATCATAACATGACTCGTGTTCACAGCGATATTTAAATCCAAACAGAAGGCAATATTTTATATTTGAGAAGAAATTTTAATTTCAGACTTTCAGACATCAACCCTGCAACTAGAAAGGGATTGTTTGAGGTGGGTAAAATTTTCAAAACTTTTAAAATCATATGTTCAACTTTTCATTTGTAATTTGGTTGGTCATGAGGAAAACTATTCTTGAATTTGTTTATTGGAGAGCTTTTCCCTCCTGAGAATGTCTTTTGTAGTATCAAGGTCAAAATAAACCATGGAATAACAAAATTTAGTAAAAATTTAGATTACAATTTAAAATCTCTAAAATCTCTTTGATAAATAAATCCATAGTGCATTTTATGACTAGAGGAAAAAAAGAGCTAACAGAGCCAAGTTTT
This sequence comes from Canis aureus, assembly GCF_053574225.1. Taxonomy (NCBI): domain Eukaryota; kingdom Metazoa; phylum Chordata; class Mammalia; order Carnivora; family Canidae; genus Canis; species Canis aureus. Next base: position 9,798,559 of record NC_135646.1, on the reverse strand, counting down.
CTCTAACAATAAGTACCTCCTCTGTGTTTTCACCTCTTCAGAGGCTAATAAGACTGTCAAATTGATGGAAAGCTTCCCGCTTACTAAATTATAGCACCTCAATTTACATTAGTGTAATATGTGCCAAAAATGAAATACTATCTCATTTCAAAGTCTGTGAATTTATTTTATTACTTATAGTTGATTTTCCTAGTACTATAAGCTATAATAGTTCCTCTTTAGGGTTTTTTTTTTTTTTTTTTTTTTTAAGAAAGAAAGAAAGGGAGAAAGACAGGGAAGGAGGAAAGAGGAGAAGGAAAGAAGAAGGAATGGAGGGTGGAAGAAATCAAAGAAGGAAGGAAAGTAACTTGTGAGCATTAGTGTTCTTCCCAACATGTTACATGACTAGTAAAATAAGATCTATTTTTATCTTCCTTTAAGTTGATTTAAGTTACCCTGTTTCTTTTAGTTTCTCTTTGTTTGCAATGCCACAAGTTATCTTGACAAAAACATTAAAACTGAACAGTAATATGAAAGATCATAAAGGGACTTCTATGTCACCTCCAATGCGATCTCATTTATGTGAGATGATCTGCTGTGTGCTGAGATTTAATTTTGAAAGTGGAAAACAAATCTGAGTAATAAATAAAATGTCCTGGAGATGGCAAAATAGAAATGTGGAGGTACCTTATTCAAAAGAGAGACTATCATCCATGTCCCTATGGGAACATAGGGACATCTCAAAAGGAAACTGAGCATTTAATACCATGCAGTGTGGTACTTAATCAGAATGCATCAAAGAGGAATTATACATTCCCAATGTAACAACTTAAAAGGAATGCATCACTGTCTCTAAAAGAATACTTTGGGGCACCTGGGTGGCTCAGTTGGTTGAGCGTCTGACTCTTCATTTTGGCTTAAGTTTTGATCCCAGGGTTGTGAGATCAAGCCCCACATCAGACTCCACAGTCTGCTTGACATTGTCCCTCTCCCTCTGCTCCTCTCCTCCTTTAAAATAAATAAATCTTTAAAAAATAAAAAAAAAATAATAGAACACTCTGTCCTATGCTGATCCATAATTCTTGTCAAAAAGAAAACCCCAAACCATGCATTGGTAAAAAGATACTGAAGATAATGGAATTAAAGAGTGAAACTATGAATATCGATACCTATATTGTTTGTAATATAAAACTTTTAAAAGTGCCACAGCAACCCCCAAAAACAGGTAGAGTAGATTTTAGCCTATTTTACTACAAATGAGGACATTGAGGCTTGGGGGAGATCCAGTGATGAAAAGAAGTATGAGCGAGCTGACAGTGGCACAGGGATGCTACTATTCTGTTTAGTGAAATTCTCACTACATGAAACTTTTTTTTTTTTTTCAATCAGTGGGTACTGTCAAAGTAAGAATTAAATTCTTTCATGATTGTAATATTTTCTAAATGAGAAAATGTAATATTTTCTTTCATTTTATCATTCAACACTGGGGTGGCTCTGCTGTATGTAAAGGATAGAGTGCTAAGTAAACAGGAGCTCCAAGGTAGAATCATGTGGTCCTTTCCCTTAAGGAGATTCCAGTCTAATAGAAAGGGAAGAGAAGCAACTATGCTAAATTTCTTATGCTTCCTTTTTATTGGAAGCTTAGGCCTATAGTTTTTGAACAACTCTTTAATCTTTCGGAGCTAACTTTTGTACTTCTGTGGTCCCCTAGAATTCTGTGTAATCACACTATTCATGGTTTCCACATGTGTTATAATTATTTGTGATTATATTTCATAATTCTAATCATATCTTGGACTTGTTAAGTATGAAGGTCAATACGTACTCATTCTATTTATACAAGATCAAGCCCAGTGCTTGGCATACAGTAAGTGCTCTATAGATGTGTTGGTTTATCATATGTATATAATTAGAAGGGTACACACACCTTGTATAAAATTCAAGTAGTGTAGAAGTGTATAATGGAAAAAAAATAAAACTTTATCATCTCTCTCACCTACTTCTAGCATGTGGCATGATTCTGTCCTATATGATATAACTGTCAAACTTTATTTTGCATTAATATTTTCTAAAAATTGAAAGAGACATTAAAACTTACCATTTTTATTTAATTTGAAGTGTGACAGATGTGCACATGTCAGTCACATAGGTCATCAAACACTTTTGCTGCTTAACTGATTTTTCACTTTAATCTGGGTTTTCATGTACATGACCATTCCCTGTCAGCTTCCTAAAGGATGTTTATAAAGGTTGCCTTCATTTTACAAGTAACATAAAATTCTTGATCAGCACGCCAGGTATCAATACTATTGATTTTGTAGACAAATTGCTATTAATACTAAGAGGAGAGCTCTCAAATCATTTCTCAATTTCCATAGGTAAAGTCTTTCCTTTTATATTAAATCTAGGTAATCGAATTTCTTCTCTCTCCTCCTTCAGTATCATGTTTGCTTTATAAAGATTGATGAAAAACAGACATCTGAATATTTTTTCTGTTCTCTCTGACGCTGAAAGAAAAATATTGATATACTTAAAGATAAGCAATTGAATGGTAATACTTTGGAAGGGCCATTTTAATCACTGTGATAGTAGTGGAGCACTTAATGCATGTAATGGGATCTAAAAATAGATCTAAAATAATTCAATAAGTCCACTCATTTGTTTACTTTGTAGTTGGAAATAAAATCATCCTTTCTTTAGGCTATGGTATTTCATTTGGGTTAATCGCTAAATAAGATGTACTCTGTTCTTGACATTTAGAGTGAATCTTGGTATTTTAGCAAGCATTTTAATAAATTTGACTGGGGTGATTTATATGGTTTCTCACTGAGATTTTCCCATAATAACATTCAATGATAAGAGTGATTAATCAGTTGCTATGCTTGTTTATTAAGTAAAACAACAATTCTGAGTATCATCATTGCCTCTTTGTTATGGTGTGTCTGAGACTGTTGGCCATCTCTCTTCACAAATACACAAGAGGTTATTGGTTGATATTTTGTTAGAGATGCTGTTTGCAGAACTTAAATTCATTTGTTGTTCTTTTGGTTTACTAGCAGCTTAAAAAAGAACACCCTTTCAGGAAACTACATTCAGTGTTGATAGTTCTGCTCGGTGGTAGCCTTATTTACTCACATGACCTAAGATTCTTGTTATTTCAGAGGTTCTCCCTGCTTTTCTCATGTTTCCACCATACTTTAAATTATCTATTTACATAGATTCTAGGATGTTTGCAGTTCCAAATAGATTCATTTTCCAACTAAACTTGAATTTATCATATCTACCTATCCAAATATACTAATTTTAACCCACAAAAATAACAAAAATAACATGTGAAGCCTTTGTTTCCAATTTTTGATAATGACATTTTTATTATCCAGTCCACTTTGCATCACAATCTTGATATAATTTTTACTCTTACCTAGATCTTTCTTAAGCATTCATATTAAAATCTGCCCTCCAAAAATGACCTTTAGCATTGCCTCTCTCATCTTTTCTGCCCTTTCCACTTGTTACTACCTTTCAATATCATATTTGATAATAGCTCTTATAATCCCCTTCTAATCCTACGACCACATCTACTTCCTTATCCTTTCCCAATGTAATGCCTTTTTCTTATGGCCAAAATGACTCACAAATCCTGGATTTTTAAACATCATTGATAACTCTTCCCTGCCTATAAAATAAGATACATTTTTTTGACATTCAAGACTTTCAATCATAATTCCCCAAACTATCCTTTGAACTCTAAAGTTCACTTCTATATTTTATAACTCCCCACCCCCTAACACTTAACTCTCATTATTTCTATATTGGGTTTGTTTTGTTTTGTTTTTAAATAAGCTCTACACCCAACAGAGGGCTTGAACTCAGAACCCTGAGATCAAGAGTCACATGCTTTACGAACTGAGCCATCCAGGTGCCCCTCTATATATTGGTTTGATCCCAATAGGTCATTTACCATATCCTGAACATTTCCTTCCTAAAGCATTACTCTCATCAGCTTAAATGTTCTCTACAACTTAGACCATTACAATAAAAATATTTTTTGGTTTAGTTGTAATATACTATCTTTTCCATGAATGTTTGGTGGGTTACTTTAGACATTTTTGACAATTTATACTTTTTATGCACATGTGTTTTTATTAATTTATGCAAAGTATTGATGCTCTCTATTTTAATATGTCATAATATTTGTATAATTCTGTTTTGTATTATGGATGAAAAAACATCTGATCATAAGCAACATTACTAGGAGCGTAAGTATATATGCTCATGCAAGCATGAGCATGTATGTGTGTATGTCTGTCTATGTGTGTGTTTATGTGTGTGTATCTGTGTGTATACACAGAGGTAGAAGAATGAAGATAGCCTAAGAAGTAACCTTTGACTGTTCCACAATTTTGTCATAGTGCAACTCTGAATTACTCCTCATCAGCTGAAGTTGCACATCAAGATGTCTTAAATAACTCTTCTTGCCTATCTGACCTTTGTTGTCTCACTTTAACTCATTATACAGCAGCTGTCTGAGTATTTTGCTCTAATCTATTCTCTACTCAGCTAATTTAGAAATACTATTTTAGATGAAAATAGCATATAAGTTTCCACTGAGAAATCCCTGGTGGTTTAATTATCACTGATGTTTTTTTAGAAGCAATTTGAAATGGTTTACAATGGTGGTTAATTTAGCAATAAGTTTTCAGTGGTGTGGACATAGAATTAAGTGTTAAAAAATTAAACAATAATTCATGGGCTTGGGGTATTTTTGATTGCCAAGTTATTTCAGAACAAACTAATATAGGAGTCCTTATACTCAAGTTTCTTTGTGAATCCAAACCTTTCTTGAGTGTGTATGTGTGTGTGTGTTTTTAAGATTGTGGTAAAAAAAAATTCTCTTTGGAGAAAAGCAAAGTATGAAAACAATTTACATCCTTTCTATATACCCTTCATTTTTTGAATCATGAGATGTTCAGTAAAAGTGGTGAGCAAATACTATCACTGATCTTTAATACATCTCTTGTTTATACAAAGAAAGCAGATTTGAGGAATAAAATGGTACATTGAGTTCAACTACTTAGTAGATAATCATAATTTTTAGGGGAAGACTGTTTGACAACAGCTTAAGGGATGCACAAAATAAGAGCATTAAACCATGTAAAGGGATTAGACTAGTGTTCTCTCAGTACTGCGATGAATTTTGTAAATCTGGAACTTAAATGGGAGAGGAAGTGTGTTCATCCTAATCCTAAACATGAAAAACATGTTCATTCTTAAGTACACATTCAATATTTTAAATAGTAAACATGTTTTTATAGTATTTGTAAAGATTTTCTAGAATCTATTATTTTAAAATGTAAGTCAAGCATGGTTAGACAAGTCCTTATCATTTAATGGAAGGGATTAGGTGTGAGTGTAGAAATGTTTTAAGTCATATTTTTTGAAGTTTGTTTTATGGGGAATAAGCCATGCAAGATATTTAATGAAAAATGTTCATAAATAAATGCTTTAGGTATATTTCACATATGTCATACTATATTGAAATCAAGTCCCTCATTACCATACTTAAGACTCAGCATTTTTTGACATATTAGAAGTCAACTTTCCTCAAAATTATTTCATTACAAGATATCTTCTAAGCCAAACACATTTTTTCCCCTCATACCATCAAACTAGCATTTGTCAAGACAAATGCTCTGGAATACTCTTTTAAAATGTCATTAATTTAAAACATCTACACAGGTAGATAACAGAATCAAAGTGGGAACTTGCACTGGCTCACAGTCACTAGCACATAAGATGAAACTGAAGAGAAATCCTATGGCTGGTAGTAGGTAGAGGCAAATTTTATATACTTAGAACATTCTCGGGATCCCTGGGTGGCGCAGCGGTTTGGCGCCTGCCTTTGGCCCAGGGCGCGATCCTGGAGTCCTGGGATCGAATCCCACGTCGGGCTCCCGGTGCATGGAGCCTGCTTCTCCCTCTGCCTATGTCTCTGCCTCTCTCTCTCTCTCTCTCTCTCTCTCTGTGACTATCATAAATAAATAAACATTAAAAAAAAAAAGAACATTCTCTGCACTGACTATACTAGATTCCATTTGACCTCACTGAACTATTTCTTTCTCATCTATAAAGGAGCAACAATTTTGCCTCCTTAATGTGTTGTTGTGGAGATTATATACAGAAATTTATTTTAGTAGCCGTAAAGTGCTACCAAAATTCCCATACTTTCCAACTTAATTTTGCCCTACACTGTTGACCAATGTCAATTTTTCAAGTCCAGTAGATTTCCCCGGTCTAAAATTATTGTTTTAAACATGTTCTCCTTTCTTCCCATCCATGAGAATATTCCTCTAGCTTTGACATTGCTTGCTGTTTCTCAGGGAAAATGTTAATCTTATGGGAAATCCTCCATATCTTGCTACCATATCTCTAAAACATAACTGCATATGGCTGGTGCTTTCATTTCTATTAAAATAGTGTACCTCCTGCAGTCACAGGAGGTCTGAATCCTGACCTCTCCAACATTCTCAGAGTTCTAAGCAAATTTTCTTTCTCTAAAGTTTTCATCGAGTTTGTGTCCTTTAGATTCTTCCCATCAATATTTAAAAACGGGTTACCATTTCTGTCAAACTAAGACAAACAGCACCAAAAACATAGGATTACAAAACAAAACATCTAAACAAGCAAACTTTTATGTGTGGGGGCGTATATATAATCTGCATCTACTTATACATTATATAGGTATTGTGTATGTATGCATATACATCTACTTGTATGTGTATATGTATGCTTCAGCTACCATCATGTCTCTTTCCTCCTACTTGAAGTCAAAAATTTTGGAAAGAATTGTCTGTACTTGGTATCCCTTCTTCTCATCTAGTCATTCTGAATAATAAATCATCAGTCTGAATCCTGCATGAGTACTCTCAAATTTACTTTCAAATAGCAACTAGGTTTTTGTATATAAAAATTTTATATCCTTCTAGAAACACTTGAAGAAAATGGATTTCAAATGTCTGTCTTTGAGATTTATAGAAGACTTATAGTTTACCTACATATGATACCATGAGCACTAAAAACAGTTCTGAAAGAAATTCTCTAAAATATGCTAAATAGATAAAGGAAGATTTTATTTCCAAGATCAGAAATAGATAATATTCATATGGCCTTTTTAAAATGCTCACTTCTTCGCCTGTAGTCCCAGTTCAGTGTCCTAGGAGTCATAAAGTATCACATGTTAACACCTCTGTGTATGTGTCTTCTGTACCTATATAATTTATTGATGGACCATGCATAAATTAGACATTTCTCAGTGGATTATGAATATGCATTGCTTCTCAAATGGCTTAGGTTGATTTCTCTTTTAAATAACTAATACCTATGAATTTAACCAGATCTTTTGTTCACTAACGGTACCCATTAAATTCTTAACCCTTACATCAGATCAAAATTTAAGAAACTCTTCAAGCTTTTGCAATTTATAATAAAGACTTCTCACTAAATCAATGAGGTATGTTTAAAGGGCCAGGATGTTTTGAATTAAAGTTCAAACTTTGTCCTTAGCTGTTCATTTTATTCCTATTCAGAACACTCTTAATATCAGGAAATTACTTTGATAATTTTCCTATTGTATTCTAAAAAGAGTAGCTGAATTTGAAATGAAAATTATTTTAATTACAGGGACAGAAAAGTCAATATGATATTCCTTGCTGGCAGTTTGTTCCATAGGAGTTCATTCAAGAAGTAAAGTTGTACTGAATATAACTTATATGCACATTATGCAGTTTTAATTATGTTTATATAATATATAATTGTATATATTATATATATCAATTTATATTTTCTTGGTTTTTCTTCATGTTTCTTTTCCTAGTCTTGCTGCTATTTTACTTTGTCTCCTTCCATTTCCTTATGTCGATTGTATCATTTTCTTTTAAACCTCTCTTTCTAAGATACTTCTCGCCAAGATAGTTATTGAGATAGGAGCAATAAAATGTTGACTTGGTCACATGAAGAGCATCTATAATTTGAAAATATAACTGATCTATCATAAGTTAAGTGGGTAAATTTTAATAGTGCTTTTCAAAGCTTTATCTCATTTGATCCTAACAGCATCTCTTTGAAACAGTAAAATTATGCCTTGCATCTTATAAAGGAAGAAACAGATTCAGACTTCTGAGGTAACTATCTCCTAAGATTACAGTTGACAAAGGACTTAGACTTGGAACAGAAATCTGTCTTAAAGTAAATTTTATGCTTTGATTTCTCTTAAATTATGAAATGACATGAACTTAAGCCTTTTAGATTATCTAAAATTCATTTAAATTTGGCTTTAGAATGTTAACTTTCTTTTTTTTTTTTTTTGCCACTATTGAAATTAATGCATAATTTCTGTATACCACTTTCTATGCAGCAGGTGATGGTAAAAAGGCTGTTGTAATAATGTAAGTTGATGGGAATAAATCAACGTATAGGTTTTTTGAAAATTCTGAGTAAGTCTCACTTAAGTATTTTGTTGTAGATAATTGAGAATTCCAAAGTCTAAGGAGGCTCTGTCCAATGTGGTAGTTGTGTGATAAGCTCTTTAAATATTACAAGTTATGAGATATTATTTTTAGTAGTGATTAAAGATTCATACTGTCTAGAATTCAAATTCTAGACAATAAATTATTTTCACAATATGTTTATACCTTTAGATTAATGTTAGATATAAGTTATTAGTACAGGACTCAGTATGTAAAATTGTGATTGATCAGTTCATAAAATTGATACTAATACTATTGATCATTTTTACACACTTAGGTTTTTACGTAGAAGAGAATTATAAATCCTTGTGTTTTTAAGCTTTTTCTATTTAGCATCAATATGTCTCATTTAAAAGGGCCTAATAGCTACTTTCAGCAAGTAAATTACCACTTTTATTAGCAATTATTGGCAATTTTTATTTGCTCATTCTTGTTCATATTTCTAACACTGAAATTCCAAAATGTATATCATGATTTTTAAGGAAAAAAAATTGTCTCATGACTATCTTGTAGGACATGATATATGTTAAGAAAACATTTAATGTATTATTCATCATCACACCAAACAGAAAGCCTATAATCATTATCACCAATCCCCATTCTCAACCCTACCTCTAGGCAACAACTAATCTACATTCTGTCCCTTACATTTGCCTGTGGTAGACATTTTTTATAAAATATAGTCATATGTGTTCTTTTGTATCTAGTTTCTTTGTTGGAGCATGATGTTTTTGTTTTCAATATTCTAACAAATATAGATACCTCCTTTCTTTTTATGGCTGAATATTCTATGTACATACACACATACCACATTTTGTTCATCCATTTACTAGCTGATGGATAATTGGGCTTCTTTGACTTTTTTGGCTATTATGAATAAAGGTTCTATGCACATTCCTGCATATATCTTTGTGTGTATATCTGCCTTCATTTCTCCTGAGTAGAGAGGTAGGGAGAAGAGTTACTGAATCATATGATAATTTTTGTTTCACTTTTTGAGAAACTGGAAAACTGTTGGCAGCAATGTGTTCCTGCCAGCATTGTTTGAGTGTTCAGGTTCTTCCACCCCTGCCATCTCTTGCTATTTTCAGCCTGTATCTGATTATAGTCTGGTGGGTATAATATGGCATATCACTGTGGTCCTTAAATGTATTTCCCTAATGATTAATGCTCTTCAGAAACTTTTTGTGTACTTGTCATTTTTTTTTTTTTTTGTACTTGCCATTTTTATGTCGTCTTTGGAACAGTGTCTGTTTAATCACTTTGCCCAGTTTTTTGAATTACTTTTATTATTGGGTTGTTTTTTATATATTCTGAATACCAATCCCTGTTAGACATATAACTCACAAATACTTTCTTCTGTTATGTGGTATCCTTGAAGCATAATCGATGAAGTCCAGTTTATCAATTTTTTAAAAATCACATATATATAAGTATATGTAAAAATATATATAAATATAAAAGACTTTAAAGTCTTACAATTAGGTTTGTGATCCATTATTAATTTTTGTACATGATATAGGGATCCAAACTTGTGTATTTTGCACATGGATGTCTATTTGCACCATTTGTTGAAAAAAGTATTTAGTTTTCTTGGCACCTTTGTCAGAAATCATATGATTATAAATGTAAGAATTTATTTCTGGGTTCTCAATTATATTACCTCCAGATAAAGTATATACAGCCCATGGCACTGTATTTATATGCAAGCAGTGATACTCTTCTGAGTACTTTAGTGGGGACCACCTACAGATTTTATTTCTTCTGGAGTCAGAAAACTTTTCCTCAAACAGCCAGATAAAAAATAGTTTAGATTTGTGAGCGACACAACTTTGATATAACACAAAAGCATTTATTGACAACATACAAATAAACGAGCATGGCTGTTCCAAAATACCTTATTTATTGAAACATAGCTGGCCTATGACTCATGGGTGCTGTCCATTTTACTAGACTCAGTCTTATAAGTAACCATAGGTACCTAACAAACACTTATTTAATGAATAAAAACAATATTTTTCATATCCAACATTCTCCTTTAGAAGCTCTTTTATCTCATCTTAGATTATGATTTTGATAGAACACTTTGACATGTCCAAAGTATAGTGGGACTATTGACCTCCTTGTGTTGGATAGCCATTACTTTAATGCAACCTTAGTTTTTATGCAGCAATTTTACAGTTTTGACTTATACTAATTTTTGTGATTGCCTAATCTCTCATTTTTGTCCTTCATTTAATTTTGTTGAATTGTGTTTTCACTTTTATTCTATACTTTTCATTTATCTTTCCTATGTGTCATCATGCTGACTTTATCCCATGGAATTGTAGTCTTAAGATTTTCTGACTTTGTCTAGAAATGGAATTAAGGTAAAATGGAATTAAGGTAATGTTCTCTACACAAGCCAGCCTTCCAGGTATACCCCATTCATACAATTCCAAATCTCATATTGAATTTGCGAAGGTTCTTTATAAAGTCTAACTTCCCAGTCCTGCTTGAACTGACTGTACACTTCCACAAACATAGCAGTCGATTGTGCCAATATTTGTCTATACTTCCTACCAAGTATTATGTTTTCAACAGAAAAAGAAATTTTAGTCAATTCAGAAAACAGTGAAAATTAAGAATTACTAACTCTTGTCTCCCACTGACTATTTTTGGAATTTTGATAGCTCATTATTATTACCTGTAACATAAGAGCAATAATGCCAACTGCTGTGATGAATAGTAAATTAGGCACATAAGATTTGGTGGTTTATGAGCAAAATTTTCTAAATATAGAATATCCCACCATGGAGCTAAAAGGTCAGAGCTCCCCAATTGGTAAATTGAATGTGTATGGATTTAAGTAAGTAGGTGACACTTGGAAATCTTTATATATGCGTCTTCAGATCTGGCCTGGCATATAATTAGAAAATAGTTACTGTCAAGGAAACCATAAAAGAATATTGAACTATGAAATAGAGGAGTGAGGAGAATCTGTACTTGTGTGTGTGTGTGTGTGTGTGTGTGTGTGTGTGTAGTAGTATGTGTGTAGTAAAGACTTTCTATATTTCCTGATTTATAATTCTAAGAATCAGCTGTCTTCAAGATGATTGTATTGCATTCCTAAGCAATACAAATCTGAAAGCTGTTAATAAATTCTGCCATTTATTCTCATTGTTTTCATCATACAGTAAAAGAAGAAAAGTATTTTAGAAGATTGACAGATTTTCCAGGTATATGCTGTAGTAGCTGTGCAGTCAAATATGTTTTGTAGAACACAAGGTATACAATCATTCAGTACTACAAAATAAATGAACCTTTCCATTCTGTCCAAACAACCTTCTGCAAGTCAGGAGGACAGTGGACTAAGGGTAAATTCCAAAGAGAGTAAGGTAAAGAAAACAAGGCCATGTTCTGAGATATCAGGAGAAAATTGGAGATGAAAGGTAGAGCTAGATGGTAGAAACAGAGAATTTGACATGGCAACTCGAACACTGAGTTGCCATTCTGACTCATTTACTCATTTTAGAGTATAGTCTTTGAATTTGGGAGCAAATTTGGGAGAGTGTAACAGTATTCTAAGCTTGGGAATAATTGAGCCCCTAACAATAGTATAGGAACCATATAGTTAACGTGAATAGTTCATTTGTTTGATAAGATTTGAGTTTCTCTATTACTTAACTATGTATTATCAGAATGAAACATTTTGTAAGTGCCAAGTCAGATGGTTAAATATTCCATATAAAACATTACTTAATATTGTGTCCTTTGTAGCAAATTACCTCTAACCTTGTCCAGTTATCAATAACAAATAATGATTAAAAAGAACATGTGAAAAGGCTATACCTTTGGTTTGCATTTTTTAAAAATATTTATCTATTCATGAGAGACACAGAGAGGCAGAGACAAAGGCAGAGGGAGAAGCAGGCTCCCTGTGGGGGCTCCAGTGTGGGATCCCAGGACCCTGGGATCACACCCTGAGCGGAAGGCAGACAATCATTGAGCCACCCAGATGTCCCTTTGGTTTGCATTTTTATGTCAAAAGGGAAAGCTTAAGATATTTCTTCACTCCTCATACAGTTGCTTTTATCCAGTCACAGTGGTTTTGAGGAAATGGACTTGTTGATGAGAGATGATATGACAGGAATGTTTTCTTGTTTCTTTCACTACTCAGTAGTGAGTAGACAGAGATGAGAAGAGGAAGAGGTCAAACAAAAGGGGAGGGCACAGGCTATTAGAGCTGCATGACCCTCTTAATTCTTTTGCCTATAACTAGCTGTCATCTGAGTTACAGAAATTTCCAAAGGTCAAAATCTCTACTAAAAAATACCCTTAAATGATTCATGTCTTGTTACATATATGAACTTGGAGTTGAATTTCTTACCATGATCTGAATGTATATCTCAGTAATTTTCAGAGGTATACAGCTATTATATTTTTCCAAGTAAAGTGTGGAAAAGTTTCTTTTAAGAAAAGTTAGAACAAGCACCTACCTTGATTTTAGAGACAAAGACAGTAATGAATACTTTTAATGTTGAAATAAAAGAGCCAACATCTGATTCCCTAAGAGGGATAATATTAAGAATACTCATGATTTTACAAAAGAAGCAAAGGTGTTAAGAGGAATAAAATATATAAACTGTCTGTGATTATTCAGAGTTTAATTTGTACGTTTTTCATTTGGTGACTTATTCAGACTCTGCTTCTCTTTTTTTTTTTTTTTAAATCCTAATGCTTTTCTTTCACTTGTTATCACTTCCAGGGGAAAAAAGTGGACTAAAAACACAGAAACAGAAGGAAACCTCCAAATGATAGCAATGGCTATTTTCTCTCTACTATTCAGGATAGAAAGTTCTGGAAAACTAGCACAATAGGAACTGAAGTTATTATAGATGAGAGTTCTGGGCTGCTATTTTAAGTGACTTGGTAGTCTTTTTGCCTCAAATGGATTGTATTCTTGTGTACTAATACATAGGAATCTTTTGTTTACTGTTTTAAACCTAAGTCTATAAAGTAGATATATCCCTGAGTAGGCCAGATAATTCCAGGAAAGGAGGTACACTACAAATAAAAAAATGAACATATTACCTTTAATAATTTCCCATAATAACTATATAGAAATAAGGTCCATTGGAATATGGCAAGATGATAGACTGGAGAGGAATTACAGATCCCGGGCCGAATAGATCCCTCATCTCCTAAGGATCAATAATTTAAGATGAGTCTGTGATCATATAGTTAGATGGTAATGAGACAAATAGAAAAGTGAGATGAGATCTGACAACTATTTGGCAGCCTTGCCTGCTAAGGGGGAAAGTGCAAAGGTGAGAGAGGAGCATTGAGACAGTTTATATTTTTTTTTTTTGACAGTTCATATTTGAATTGTATTATAAACTTGGCTTTCCACTGTTTCAGTTTCCTCTAAGAAACTGCACATAGCCTCAAGGGGCAAAATCTCAAGAGAAGAGAAAAAAAAAAAAAAACTAAATAGATCCAGGGTCCCCAAATGAGCACGCCAGGTGCTTGCTAGGTTCCTACCTCCACTTTCTTACAGCACCACAAAACTTACTAAAAATTCTAGTCTGTTTTTCTGTTGCCCTCCTTTACATCTTGATTTCTAACCCTCTGCTTAGAACCGGAAAATTTTGTGAGGGGAAACCATTGCCAAGTATTGACCTACATCCCTGTGACTTTCTTCTTTCCAAAATCTCCACCTCTCAATTTTTTTGGTTTCTTTGTCAACCCTGAACTTTAACTTATTATGTATAAATATTTATTGATTACCTATTATGGACCAAATGCTAGGTTGGGTATTAGGGAAAGATTGAGAGCAAAAACAGATGTGGTCTTTGCCCTTATGCAATTTAAAATCTACTCAAGGGCTCAGACATAATTAAGTAATTACATAAACACAAGTAAAACTGAGGTTGAGACAAATACAGGGTGCTGCAAAACCATATATTAAGTGAATTTAACTTTGCTGGGGGGTCAAGAGATGATACTTCATGTCTGATTAAGGATGGATAATGGGTAGTTAGGGGAGGAGGAGAGAGAAGAGCATTCTTAGAAGGAACACGGATGCAAAAGCCCCATGCAGCATAGTGAGAATATACAACATGAAGACTGAGATACCTGAGTGAGAGAACTTTGGGAACTAGGACATGTGATAAGGCTAGATATGATGCCCAATGCCAATTCATGTAGTGCCTTTTAAGCAAAGCTAAGAAATTTTATCTTCAGAGCAATGGGAGGTCATTAAAAGATTTTAAGCAAGGGAGTAACATAATGAGAAATGCTTATTGGAAATATTAGATGGCTGCAATGTGGCTAAAGGCCTGTATTTCATTAAATATTATAATACCAATTCTACTGTTGAAGAGTCTAAAACTTAAAAGGATTATCAGACATATTCATGACCATAGAGCTTATAAGTGTGGAGTTGGGACTCCTATTCACCGTGATATTTCCTGGCCCGGTGCTCTTCTATTTAATCAAAGTTACTTTATGTGAAAAAAAGAAGAGCACACATAGAAAGGACATAAAGGTAAATATTGGGTGGTGGTTTAGTTTCATTGTCAGATGATACCTGGAGAGGAGAGGTCAGTCCTGGAATTTTTTTGTTTCTTTGTTTGCACTGCACTAGCTGCGTATTACAAATGTCAATGCATAGAATTTTCATTATCACTCAGTCCTAAATATTTTCTAACATCTATTAGGAATAATTGTTCAACTCATAGATAATTTAGAAGTGTGTTTTTAAACTTCAAAATACGACATTTTAGCAATTACCTCTTAATTTTTTTTAACTAAATTGTGCTATGGCCTGATAATATACTTAATATGACATCCATTCTTTGAAATATATTGACTGGCTTTACAGATTAGTAGGTGGTCAGTTTTTGTCATTGTTTCATATGTGCTTGAAGAGCGTATGTATTGTTTTCAGAAACACTGTTCTGTGTTGATCATTAGATCAACCATTTAAACTCTTACCATTTAAATCTTCCAAATCCAGCTGATTTTTGTCAGCCTGCTGTGTAAGTTCCTAAGAGATGTTAAAAATTCCCACAATTGGTGAATTGTCAATAGTTCTCCTTCTAGCTGTGTCAGTTTTTGAAGCTATGTTACCAGTATACAGTATTAGTACTGTTCTACTTTCCAAATCAATTGGACCCCTTTTCAATATGTGGCGATAGACTTTATCTTTGGCAATCCTTTTTATCTACTTTATCTAATAATGCTTACATCACCTTCCTTTTGGTTATAATCTTTGTTTCTTACCTGGTGCTTAGTGAGAATAATTTTTTGCTAGCAAGTTATTAAAATATAGTTCACATGTCATAAAATTCATCTAAGTTTATCAGTGTGCATTCATTGTGATTGCTTATATTTTTAAATTGGAAGAGGAAAGAGAAATACCAGGTTGGTGGAGGAATTGATATTACAGCATGTGAGGACTAGTAGAAGAAACTAGATATGTATATCCTAAAGAAGAGAAAACATGGTTAGTTGGAGCATGTCAACTCTCCTCAAATATGGAGGAATGTGAATGTATCCTACAGGGCTCTGTGGATCTAACCAAAGCCCAAGGGGAATAGGACACAGGGAAGTACATTTCAGGTTCTTAGGAGAATCCTCTGGAGAAGGATGTCATATAATGAGGGTTTTCTTATCATAGAAAGCATACAGGCAGAGCTGGATGATTACTTGTTGATGGTATTGTGGAAAACATTTGTCCTTTGAGCAGATATGGGAAACTTATGTCTGAGAGTTCTTCCAACCCTTTGATTCTGTGATTCTCTGATATATAATTACATGTAATGCTTCCAATTTATTAAATAATAAAAGAACCCAAGTATAAAAATATGGTAAAATGCAAATGAACTTGCTCATAGTTCAAACTGTTTTTTTATTTTAAAAATATCCTCACATAACAATGGTTATTACAATGCCTAAGGCACAATTAAAAGTCAGGCTCTAGGCGGTGTGGCAAGTTAGAAATGCCAGATTATATAATAATACATTAATTCCTTTAAAAGCTTTCTCAAAATATATTGATCATTAATAAAAAAAAAATTAGCCATGCTAGAAATTTGCTGTATATGTGATATAAATGGGGAATTGTTATCAAGTTTTATGTCTAAATTGATTTTGGTATAAAATTGATGGTTTCGTTAGTAGCACAAGGCATTATTAATGTGCTCTATTAATTGGAACAATAGAAGTGTTCCAAACAACTACTGAGAGCATCGTTATGTTAAAAAACAAAACTTTAAATATTGGAGTTTTTCAAGTGAAGGGATGATACTCACAATCTGGGAGATTAATTTGTGATTGCTCAAGGAGGCCAATTTTACAACCTTGGTACTGGTACTGAATATACCTTTTGTTCCGCCACCAGATGGCAGAAGTAGGCATTACTTGAGGGAGAGTTTACAGTTCAAGTGCCTTTAATATTTTTTTTTTACATAATTAGACTAAATCAAAACAGGCAGCTTGAATATTTTTTAATGGCTCTTATAACAAGTTTGGTAATGGTAAAGATGGAAAATATTAGCTAAAATGAAATTTTGTGATTAAATCCGTTACAAATATATTTTAAAGTATTCCCTTAGAATAGTCTTTTTCTTTACTAAAAAAAAAAAAGGCTCACAAGGAATTTCCACTGACATGTTTTAATGCATGAAGTAAACATTTCCATCCTTTATGTATTACTAATTGCAGTCTCATCCTAAAGGTGGTCAGTGGACACATAAATAAGGATAAATCTAAAAGCAATTAGAAACATATAAAAGACAAACTGCAGAAGAAATGTATAATATAGCTACTAAATTAAGGCATATATTATTTTAAAAGGAATTAGTGTTATAAATGGAATATAAATAATCACATATACGTTAATATAAAATTATCTGGCCGGTTTAGTAAGTTTTAAAAAGTAATGAAATTCATTTATATAAACCCAAGGCATCTTAAAAAAAGCCATCCCAAAGGGAATACACATGTTTCTTTACTAAATAGAAGATGTTATGGCTATTCAAAAAATGTTTTTAAAGATCATGGACGATTTAGCTGTTTTCTATATAAACTCACATTTTTTGTTCTGGTGATTTTGATCAATCCTTTAAAAAATTCCACTTCTTGTATCTTATTGATTGACTTATGACAAAGGAACTATTTATATCCAGTAATTTTGGCTGATTAGAGTCATTTGTATGGACAACATCTTCTTTGTCACCCCAACAGACTATTTTGTGACTAACGTGACAAAGCTGACTGTGCATTCCTTCATAAAATATTATTTTCCCTTGACTTCTGTGATACCACAGTCCTCTGTGTTCCACTTTGCACTCATTTTAAAGTTAATTTTTGGGGAAGAGGTTCTTGTTCTCTAACGTGCTTGCAAGAAGTTAGAGATCATAGGACCATTTGTTTCCTCTCTTACCAACATTTCCCTATAGGATGCCATTCACCTCCAAATGTTATCTATATGATTAAGTCTCCCAAATGCCTGTACCCCACCTACCACTTCTCTTCATTGACTTCCAGGCTCTTAGATCCAACTGCCTTCTTGAATTAAATCTTTTATTCTAGTACATTCCCTTCTTGACGGCATTGCTTTCGTGAAGGGGCTGGGCTAGTTCTCCTGCATAATGTTCCACCTTCTGGTAAAATGTCAAAAACATGCTCAAGTAAAACTGCTTGAGCCACATGCTTATCACACGTTAAGAGAAAATAACCGTGTAATAGAGGGCCAAACTATCCTCACTCTCCTCCAGGTGTAGGATATTTATAAAGAGTTTTGAAAATTTATTTCTGCTCAGGGCAGTAATAGCTATACAAGTGAGTATGATTTAACTTACAGAAGTGACCTCTTAGAACTAAATATAAACCTGAGCCAAGGTGTATTAATGCAAAAGTGTGTTAATTCTTAAGTTTAAAATGAGGATTCTTGGTTTATACTAGCTGTTTTATATTAAAATACCTGTCAACTTGAATATAAATATAACACATAATTTATATTTATTGTTTCACCTGGCTTAGAGTGGGGAAACTTCCCAACAGCCAGCTCCCTACAAGGCTAGCTGCTGGCCTGTGACATGTCTTGGTGCCAGATATTCTCCCTAAATAAAAATAAGCTATATATCACAGTCTCACTTGGAATTTGAATCAAGAAACAGAGAAAGAATGAGACCTTAGGGAGTGGGATCTGCAGTTGTAAAGCCATGGAGTAATTTGTTGACAGGCCCATGATTGAGGCCAGTTATGAGTGAGGCTATCCTTTTGAGGAAGAACAATATTAAAATGAGCATCCACTATATGCCAAGTATTGTTTTGAGTACTTAAAATACAGCAGTAAATAAAACAAAGTCCCTGTGGTCATGGAATGTACAAATTGATGGGGATATACAGACAAATAATATGTAAGATAATATCAAGTGGGTATAAAAGTGTTATAAAGATGTAGAGTTAATGAAACAGGTGTTGTTCTGGACGGGGTGGACTGCAGAGGTCCTAGAAAGCCACTTTGAGATGATAACAAGTGAGCTGAGATTGTGTGCAGCAAAAAGATGTCAGTTTGAGAAAGATTTCAGGGAAAAATGTCTTAGGCAGCATGAAAACAAACCAGAAAGGGGAGGGCAGTGCAGTTAGAGGATTGTAAGAGGTATTCAGAGATGTGGGAAGAGACCAGTGGAACTGGGGATAAGTTTAAATTCCATAGAAAAGCCAGTAAAAACCTTTAAGAAGAAACCTGATGTGATAAAGTATTATCCTGTCTACTGTATGGGCCAAAGGTATAAGGAGGAAAACCCAGTGAGGAACAAGAAACACTAACAGGTTGTTTTTTTGTCTTGTTTTGTTTTTGTTTTTTAAGTTTCTAAATGGAGCAAATAGTAGAGCTTAGGAGTAATGAGAGGGGATGATGTGGTCCAAGCAGAACTGTTTTGCTTTTGTTTTTATATTTTCACAATTGGGAAATCTTAAGCATGCATGTAGGCTTGATAAAGGAGAATGAAGAAAAGAAGAGGTTAAAGAAATAGGTAGAAAAAAGTGATCAATGATATAAGATCCTAGTCTGAGGTATTGGGAGTTAAATAGTTGGGCCTTGTCATGTCAGATGGATCCCATGAGAGCTGCTTCAAGTGATGCAAGAAATCAGGAAAATTTCACAACATCAAGAGTTAGTGGTAGAACTTTTATTGGAAAAGGGAAAATCTTTCACAGCTGGACTTAGCAAGATGGCGATGTTGAAGTGCCTCTGTTCTCATTATCATCCTTCAGAGAGACACAGAAGAAGCTGAGCATCAGCTTGACATGTCATATATTCATTTTAGTGGAAGAACCCCTCAATTCCATGTCTCCCTATTAATGTGGCAAGCATGATAAATGACCTCATCAGGAGGAGGATACATTTATTTTTGGCATCTGGAATATGGACTTGGTGTGCCAGCCAATTAGGAATTTGCTAGGCAAGTTAGATGATCTACACCTGGATCTAAGAGATTGAAGTGGTCTGAGGAATTCTTCAGTCACCCTGGATGGAAGAGAAAGCCCTTCTTATGGGAAGCTGTATTTGGGTGTGTACCTCGAGTAGAGAAAAAAGGAAAAGCCCATCCATGTCTTAGCAAGCTTACTCGCCAAACCAGAGTAAGCACCTAGGTCACTTTCAGATATTTCTGCCATTAGTATGACCTCTTTGAACAAGAGAACAGATCCTTCATCCAACACTAGAGAAAATAAGTGATTATATAAAAGTTAAGGTATTTGATGTAGAGGGGAACAGGGAAACAGTAATTTAAGCAGCTGATGTTCCCAATTTCCTCATTGAATAGACAGCAATGTCTCTTGCTGAGATAGAAGGAGCTGTGTAAGGAAGCTTAAGGAATATAGTGAAAGTTTAAAATTATCAATATGGAAACAAGAAAAGCTAAGAAAAAGTGAAAAGATGGATAAACAATGCTAATGGCCCAGATGATAGATTTTTAATTGGGAAGAGGTTATGAATTTTAATGCTACTGACATGAATATGTTTATATGTGCATGCACATGCTTTCCTGAATAACATTCAGCTTCTGTTGATAGAGATCAGGTAAGTGGCTGTAGAGTTGATCCATATTTGGCATTTTTCTAGGTGCCAGGAGGATGGCATACATTGTAATTCAAGAAGCTAGTGCAGATTAGTTCATATGATAAACCATATACCATGACATCCACATGTAGTGACGAAAGGATAGAAGGCCATCAGGGGACCTATAAGTCAATAGAAAAGTATTCATCAAGAGGTCAATATTCTATTTCAGAAGTCCCATGAATTATAAGAGTGAGAACATGAGGAACCAGGATAGTTGGAGGCTTTTATCAGACCATAGAGTGATGGTGTTTCCATATCTTTAGGTAGAGCCATTTAACGTAAGGCTAGAATATAACATTAGGATTCTGTTGCCAAAGTGGATTGAGAATAGGATCTGGCTCAGTCTGATCATGTGACTTTTGATCTCAGTGTGATAAGAAACTCCAGGATTCTCATCAATTCTGAAGACTACTAAGTTTATAATGGGAATTCTGATGGGAAGAAAGAGCATGAGATCTCCCAATTTTTGGCAAATTAAAAGAAGTTTTTTGGGAATTTAGTTGATGGAAGTAACAAGGAAAAAGTAGAGTCCATATGACATTATGACATGAATCTTTAGAGAAGATAGATGAGAGTTTTCAGAGATTATAATCACCTCCCCCCATACTTTACTCCAAGTGGTACAGATGTGGGGTCTTATGCCACCACCTCAAAGAAGGAAAAATCTCAATGCGGCCAGTAGATGAGGAGAGAGTTTGAAGATATAGAGGTCACATGAGAAGAGTTTGAAAGAAGGAAACCAATGTAGCAGGAAGAATGAGGGGCAAAGCGTATCAAAAGAACAAAAGTCTTAGAAAAACGCTCGCTTTCAGCTTGGCAGTAGAGGATTCTGGGACTGGAGTGTAATTAACTGTATTTAGCTTCAAATATTCTGATATTGTTTTTAAGATGTTTTGGTTACAGAACTGGTTGAGGGTCCTAGGCAATGTCTGGCTTGGTGTTAGAAATGTGGAGGTGATAATATATCATGTTGTGGCCAGAGTCTTGTTTTACAAAAGGGCAGTTCTGCTCTGGAACAGTGACTAGGACCTGGGGAAGCAAGGGTTTCTGTGAGCATTGTGGTCCTCCCTCTGGGCCTGATTTGCATGTAATGTTGAGAACAAGAGAGAAGTAGAGATGAAACTAGATCATTCTGGAAATTTTGTTTTCATACCCACCATTATTTGATATGAAAAGTAAGCAACAGTTAATGCATGCACTTCTAAGAATAATTCAAACATGCATTAATATTCAATTTTTATACTTATTTTTAAACAATGACTTTTCTCCTTGTTTAATAGTGTACACGTTAAGGCTTGTCACTCAATATACCTCTTGGAAATGTATAACCTCTTTCATTTACTAATGACTATAATTAAGATACACATTTTCTAAAGACCAGTAATTAGTTTCCATAATAAACATACCATAGTGATCATTAGCTGTGACAGATAAACCGTGGCAAAATAAGGGTTTGCTTCCCTTTCTTTTTTCCTTCCAGTTTACCTCTCTTTTAAAATAATAAATACCATATGTGTGTGCACGTGTTTGCATATGTGTTTTTTACATGTAATGTAGTCCTGGCAGCAAGAGAGTGGTGGGCTTTCAGGATAATGGGCAGGGCCAGTGGTCCCATTTGATGCCGAGCTGGGAGTCTTCCTCTTCTTTCATTTCTCTTCTCCATTCCTTCTCATCCTCCCATGCTCCTGCACACTGCACTGCCAACAGGCAAGAGGCTTAGATAAAAATGAGAAAGGGAGCATCCAGAAAAAGAACAAGGGGCAGATGCTCCAACTGTTTGCTGCAAAGGAAATGTAGTCTCTCCAGCTGTGGCATTTTGTCAGGCAGGTGGTTGAGGCCTGAGATGATTCTACACTGACAATTTGTACATTTCCTTTGCTATCCTAACAAAAAAATCAGCTGCAGCTATCGCTCAGGAGGCTGAGCAATAGCTTTAATGTGGTAGGGCATGGGGGAAAGTCAAGCAGTGAGAGGCCAGTCGTGGAAACTGCACTAGGGTAGCTGGGCAGCATGGGGTACCTCAGCTGCAGGCCACTGGAAGTTCAGGCAAGCAGAGGGTACAGAAAGAGGTAATACATCATGCTTGCAGAGTTAGAGGGAGGCCCATGAGAGCTAAGAAGTAGGCATAACAGCAGGAGACAAATGTCTGTCTGTCTG
Organism: Canis aureus; assembly: GCF_053574225.1. NCBI lineage: Eukaryota > Metazoa > Chordata > Mammalia > Carnivora > Canidae > Canis > Canis aureus. Next base: position 9,775,780 of record NC_135646.1, on the reverse strand, counting down.
TATTTGCACTGACTCACATCGTTTAGGGGGCAGTCAAGCCCAAAATTTGCATTCCTGGTTCACGGGCTGGAAATTCAGGGAAAGGTTGTGTTACAATCTTGAGTCCAAACTGTAGGCTGAAAACTTGTTGCAGCCTCGAGGCAGGATTTCTTCCTCTTTTGAAAACTTCAGTGTTTGCTGTTAAGGCCTTCAATTGATCCTAAGAGGCCCACCTTCACTGTAAAGGGTAATCTAGTTTAATCAGTGTCTACTGTTTTAAACATTAATCACACCTACAAAAATATAGCTTGAGAGATACACCTAGAATGGTGTTTAAGCAGACAACTGGGCACCATAGCCTAACCAAGTCAATATATAAAATTAATCATCACAATTAGGATCAGAAAAGTACATATCAGAAAAAGAATCATTAACAGTGATAAAGAGGGACATTACATGTAGATAATGGGTGTATTTTGGGGAGGTATACATCTAGGAAAGCAATGACTAGTTCATAAGACTTGCATATATTCAGAATTCCTCCAAACACAGATTTTTCTAAAATGGAATTTATTTTTCTACGTATGATATTTGTATTACACTTAAGTGTTAAATTGTGATTATTAAAAACTTATAAATTATTACAAAACATTATTACTACCTATCTCCTTGGCATCCTAGGAGATATCTATGCCAACATCCAGAACACATTACATCTTTTTGTAATAGCCTTCATACACATCTCTTAGTTACATAATTAGTAAGACACATTGTTTTCTAGGCCTCCAGCGGTGCTTTACTTTGATGATACATGATAACAGTGCTATGTTTACAGATGAAAAATCTGCACATTTCTGTATTTCATCACTCTAGGAGATATTATCACTGACCTTATAGTAAATGCAGTAGTCAGCATTTCACTTGCAAACTCCAATATTACTGTAATAAGTGCTCCAGAAATGATGAAAGGTTTGTGTGCCAAGAAGAATCAGTAGTCAAACCATGGCATGCAAGGACTGGCTTCCCTTACAGACATTTGCATAGGTCTTAGGTGAAGGATTTCGTCACAAAACCTAATATTTATAAAGGCAAACTTAAAAAAAAAAAAAAAAGCAATTTTTGTATATGTAATGTATAAATATGTTGTAATTACAGTTATATTATTTTCCAAAAGTAACTCATGAGTTTCTAATAGTTTTTATACATTACTCAATAAGTCAACTACCTTAATACCTTTCTTTGTATATATAATATCTAATATATAATATTTATCTAATATAAATATATATTTATATACACATATAAGTGTGTATTTATATACACATATATAATAGCTGTTATATATGTTACACACCTATATATCATAAACTGATTCCTATGGTTATAGTTTCTTTTTACAAAAAAAAGGGGAAAGATGTAAAGAACAGAATATACAATAAAAATGATGTTAACTATGCACATATAATGGTGTAACATACAAGTAACCAGGAAAGCTCAAGGTCTATGAAGGCATCCACAAATGAGCACATCTGAATGAATGTGTAGATTCATCCTTTTGCGTATTTATGATTTAAAAAAAATACTGATTTTTGTCTTAGTGAATTATTTTTTAATGACTAGTGAATTTCTTACACATCGTAGAGCTCAATTTTATAAAGATATTGATTAACATTGCTTTTTTATTCACATTGCTTCTTTATTCCCATGGTCCTTTATTAAAGCAGGATCTACAACAGTACAGTATCTGAACATCCAATTCTAATCAGGTAGTTTTTCATTCCTTTCAATTTTCTGGAAAAAGCCATTCAGTGTATAATATGGAAAATGTTTAGAAGTTTGAAAGGCCTCCCTGATTAAATTGTGTTGACTGTAAGCCCTAATATGGAACTAATCACTAGCCAGCATTTTATTATGCATCTATGTGCTAATTTGTTTAATGTCTGTCTGCTTTCTCAGAGGCAGACTGTGGATGGAAAGGGACTATTTCTTGTTCACCCTTATCAACTAATAACACAGAAGTTCAATTTATATTTGTAAATGAATGAATGGGTGGATGAAAAAGAAAGCTCTTCTTTTCTTCAGAATACTTTTGAAGGTAGAAACTAATCTATTGGTGCACCTGGGTGGCTCAGTCAGTTAAGAGTCTGTCTTGGACTCAGGTCATGATCCCAGGGTCTTGAGATCAAGCCCCAGGTAGGTATCTGCTCATCAGGGAGCCTGCTTCTCCCTCTCCCTCTGCCTGCTGCTCCCCCTGCTTGTTTTCTCTCTATATATATATATCAAATAAAAAATAAAATCTTTTTAAAAAAACTGATCTATTTATGTTCCTACTTCATTGATTTTTGGTGGCATATTTTTTTTTAGGAAACTTTATTTTACCAAAGTTTACAAATTCCTTTGGTGATAAGCCCCAGAATTTTGAATTAGCACCTGGGTGATTCATTGGATGCCTTCATAAGAATGGATAAATAAAAAATCCTCATTTCAGTTTCCATAGGCACTTGGAAAAAAGTGTAATCTTAGTATACTAAATATAAAGTATGAGAGGCTCTCTGAGAACATTAGATTATTATATGTCTGTATTTATTTTTTGTCTATTTAATCCTGAAAATAGGTATAATAATGCCTGAAAGAGGTGTAATAAAGACTGTTAAATCATTTTAGCTTTGATAGATATACTTTGATGCTATCCTATCAGACATATATAGATTTGTGACGTTATATAACCATTGTGGATTATGTCTAATCAGTGTTAAATGAACCATGTTACTCATTCTATCTTAAGGTAATTGCTAATCATATGAAGTTAGCACCTTATTTTGTTTACTTTTCATATGTATAATGCTTTTTATATTTCATATATAAATAATTATTAAATGTATCCTAAGTTTGTCTACTGTACAAGGATCAGGGCATAGAGCAGTAAATACATAGATAGAAGGAATTACTTTCTGAATTCTGATAAATATTTACTCATTTTTTTCTTAACGTTTCTCTATGGTGTTTCTCATCAATAGAGTATAGATAAATTTTGTTGTGTGTAGGCTTTTTTATCGAGTCTATAAATTCTTGTTTTTTAATAGACTGTTTAAATCCTTTTCACAGAAGGAGTTCATATTGTTTTCTGTTGCTTTTATGCATTTTTACCAAGTATTGACTATATTTTCTAACTTCTGCCTTAAATGTTTTTCTTGCCTTTTACTTCAGTAAATTTGGAAGCTTGTAGCCTCTTTCTAATTCTACCTGGGGTTACTTTTACATTTTCAAAACATTCTTTAACAAATATTTTTCATCAAATAATAGTCTGTAAATTTCATTTTTTTTCATTATAAAAAGGTATGGACTTAGATTGTTAGCAAATTAGGCTTTTATTGGTAGATTATTGCCTATTGAAAAATGTTGCATACTCATTTTCAAAATTATGATTTGATTTTTGTGTTCCATTTTGGATCCACATTTATAACAATTATGTGACTTTATCTTCTATTTGATTTTATTTAGCACATACTGTACTGTTTTATTTCTTTCAGGGCTCACTGCTCTGAAGTCTCTAAACCTGAGTTCTTAATTTTGATTCATATTTTGCTGACTGCCAAATATTTCTAAGTATTTCTTTTCAAAACATTTATTATAAATGCCATATTTTCTGAAATGCTGAATAGTTCTGACTGGTTTTGCTTTACATTTGCATATGAATGATAACTTGACGGAATAAGGGTCTGATTTACAATTCTTTCCTCTCAAAACTCTTTAGTTCTTACTTCATTTTCTTCTAATTTATTGTTGAAAAGTGAAGCATGTCTTCTTGTCTGATTGCAGCTGATATTTTCCCCAGCCAAATGCTTTAAGGTTTTTGGTTTAGTTTAGCTTTGTTTTATTGAAAAATATTTTCAGAGTATTCCCTTGTTACATTTGTGTTGAATTAGATACTGTTAGCCAATATTCACAGTTTTTTGTGGTTTTCTTTGTTGTGGTGGGTAGTTTTTGTTTTGTTTTATATTTGTTTACTTGTTTGTTTTCAGCTCAAGAAATTTTTCTTCATTTGTGTTCTTGATTTTTATTTCAGTTAAATTATACAAGTTCCTTCCTCTTATGATATTTGTCTGATAAGCCTCAACCACCAGCTCTATGATCTTTCTCTGTGTTCTAGCAGAGTGTATGAATGCTACATGGCATGTCACTGATTTGGTATTATTAATAATAGCTAACATTTATTGTTTTATAACTTAATTCTTAATTCATTTAATCCTCCTAATAATTCCCCCATTTTATGGTGTTGAGGAAAGAGAGACAAAAAGGTTTTGTAATTTGCCCAATAATCACAGAACTAGTAAGAGGTAAAAAACATTTTGTGAGACAACTGGGTAGCTCAGTGGTTGAGCATCTGTCTTCAGCCCAGGGCGTGATCCTGGAGACCGGGATCGAGTCCCACATCGGGCTCCCTGCATGGAGCCTGCTTCTCCCTCTGCCTATATCTCTGCCTCTCTCTCTCTCTTTCTGTGTCTCTCATTTAATAAATAAATAAAATCTTTTTAAAAAACAACAATTTTGCTCTAAACTCTATTTTCTTGACCACTGGTCTACATTGTTTCTGAAGTACAAATTTTCCTTTTATCTACTTATGATACAAATTGCGATTCTGCTATAAAAGTGGTGTGTATTTTATATAATCCTTTATTAATCAGAGTCCTCTTTGAATTTCAGTCTTAAATTATGCTGTCTTCTCCCCCTGCTCCCCAGTTGGGTGTATTCTCTCTACATGGCACTTTAATCCTTACTTCTAGAAACCACAATCTTTAATATCTTAAAGTGATCTAAACATTAATTCCTTTAATGGATGCTGCTGCCATCACTGTCCCCCAGAGATACTCTTCTTCCCTTCAAAGGCTGTTTCCACTGTGTTGTATTTCTCACAGGTCTTAAGCTTGCTGTTCTTATTGCATCTGGTGTTTTCCCATTACCCATTTTTTATCTAGAAACATCACCCAGACTAGTTCCTAACAGGGTATGTGAATTGTATTAACCAAATTCTCTGCATCCCTTTGTCCTGTATAACTCCATTTTTTTCACCTATTTCTGGAGGGCAGGTGGGCACACAGTGTGCATGTGTGTGAGCAAGTGAATGTGAGTGACAGCTCCTGGTCCTAGCTTGTTCAGGTGTCATTTACTGTACCTCTGCTGGACTGACATGGGATCACCTGCCCACACAGCTTGCTTCTGAGAAATTTAAACCGACGGACTGTGTGAAAGCCTACAGACTTTTTTCCCTTGTCTTCCCATCTAAATGTCCTTACTTTTATATACATCTCCCATGCTGAACCTTTCACAGGTACTTTACCTTTCCCCTCCTTGTAGTAATTCAGACTTATTAGTTACAGGATCTGAACTAATATGGAAAAGAGTAGTAATTATGTGCTCTTTAGAGCTTTTTTTAAGGGAAGGAAGACTGATAGATTTGCCAGTTGGTTGATATTCTTGAGTCTGATTTAGGGGGCAGATGGTTGGGTAGATTGACATATTTTCTTGGTTTCTTTTGGTCCTAGATTCTTTCTTTAGACCTTCAAGTTGCAAAAGATATTTGAACCCCTCCCCCCGCCCCCACTCCAAACTATCCTGGTCTCTGGTTATATACATTGTTGCTAGACTTACAATAGAATATTTTGGGGAGTTTCTTTTTCTCTGATTTTATAAGCTACATTTTAGTGGGAACTTTAGAAAACCAAACTCAAAAATATTTTATCAATAGAAACAAAATTTAGAGATCTTGAGCCAGGTTTGGAACTACCATGTTATTTCCATTTTTGTGTCTGTGATTGTTTTTACATTCATAGCCTGAAAATAAATTTTTCTTTATGAAAAAAAATCAGAGTAAATCAGAGAATTCTGTCTTATAATCCAGTAACACTAAGTCACAGTCCTACACAGACTGCTTGTCTTATAATTGTTGTTTTGAGTGGAATAGATCTTGGAGAACCCACGAACTATTATTGAAAACCCAAGGCTCACTCTGAACTTTACCTCTTAGATGTGTTTTTCTAGAATCTATTCTAACATATTATGGTGTCTCCTGTTTGAGTGTCCTATTATCTTTTTCCTTTTTTCCCCAAAGACTTTCTTGTATCCTGCAATACTTTCCCTTTCTTTTTCAAAATTGTAATAGCATAATGAGAATCATCCCAATAAAATGTACTAATTTGGCATGTCAATATTTATATTCTCTTCAGAAAAACCCAGTTGGAGTTTATAGAGTAACAAACCAAACCATGTGAATTTACCCATTCATTTTTTTATTTTAATATGAAAAGGTTATAATTTCTCAACCTCAACTGTTGACCCTAGCAGAAAGAGAGCTCATCCATGCAAAGGTTCTAACATCATAACTGGATCATGGTAGATTCTTAAATAAAAGTTGTAATTCATGTTTTAACTCCAGTTGTCCTTTTGTGGGCTTCAGCAGAAGGAGTTTCTCAGACAATTCCATGAGTAAGTGGGCCAGACTGGATGTTTGACATCACTATGACACTCATGCTCTCAGGAAAAGAGCCTGGCTTTAACTGCTGTCCCTAGGCTCTTTCTTAGGACTGACAAGTACAGAGCCAATGAACAATTGTCAGACCTCTAAATAATTCTTCTCTTAACATTTCCTTATTCACTCTCAAATCCATGCCATGTTAGTGACTACTTACCCTGTCCATACCAGATGCAAACCACAAGACGTATGCCATATGATTTCACTCATAGGTAGAATTTAAGAAACTAAATGAGCAGGAAAAAGAGAGTGTGAGATAAACCAATAAATAGAATCTCAGCTAGACAGCAAACTGGTTGGTGATTATCTATTTTGCTAAAGTTTTAACAAATATATTTTTATCTGTTTCAACAATTATAATTATAAAACACTGCTGTTATTGTTTTGTATTTACATTAGGTGTTGTTCCAGAATTATATTTATTAGCCCTTCATGGTGGAAAATAGCTGCCTGCTCTTTTAAAAACTTCTCTTTGCCTTCCAGCAACTCTGGTTTTTATAATGGGATCTTAGTCCAAAAAATAGTTTCATTTCCCCAACAATGCCTTCCCACTGTGAAATGCAGTTGATATAAACCCACCTTATTTTCTCTGGGTCAGCCTCCAGTATCTCCCCAATGCTCACTTTATCAAAGACTGCATTTTAATTCTCCTTGCTCTTGTTGCCACCATCAATTATTTTCTTTTATCATCCTGCAGATTTTTAATGGCTCCTTCCTTTGTGAGTATCATATTATAGGAATGAACCAAGGAATTTATTTATATGCCCACACAATATTCCTATGTACCATAGTAGATACTAGTTAAGTACTGTGCTAAGGAGCTAAAGTATAGAAAACTTTAATCTATGTACTATATAGCCCATAAATCAAGTATAAAAAGAATTATTTTGTTATTTCCTAATACATGTTAAAATAAAGATCATTTAAAGCCTGACAACTTCTATGTTCTTCCTAAATGAAAAAATCATAAATGATCCCAATTATGGCAAATTGTATCTGTTCTATGCAAGAGTCATCTTAAAACATGCAAAAGTGAATTCTACTTTTCAGAATGTTTTGTAGATTTTTAAAATGTACTTTTCCTCACAGCACCGGCATCGTGTTGTGATTTTGTAGCTAAGGACATCCGGTTATTTTCATGGCAATGTTTTAAATCACCAGCATTCTAATCTTTATTTTTTGCCAAAGGTAAAAAATGTTTATGGCAGGTAGAATAATGCCCTCTCCAAAGACATTAATACCCTAAACCTGGTGATATGTTACCTTATATGGCAAAGGGATTTTGATTAAGTTAAGGATCCTTAGATGGGGAGATTATTCTGGATTACCTGTGTGAGCTCAAAGTAATTATGAGGGTCCATATAAGAGAAAGCAGGACATAAGAGAGAAGAGAGCTGGTGATAAAAGGAAGAGTCAGAGAAATTTGAGGATGCCACACTGCTGACTTTGAAGATAGAGGGACTATGAGCCAAGAAATGCCAGTGGCCTCCAAAAGCTGGAAAAGGCAAGGGAATCGAATTTCTCCTACAGTCTCCAGGAGGAACTAGCCCTGGTGATATTTTTATTTTAGCCCAGTGGAACCTTTTTCAATCTTCTAACCTCTAAGACCGTAAGATAATAAATTTATATTGTTTGAAGCCACTGAGTTTGTGGCAGTTTGTTACAGCAGCAATAGGATATATTACAAGGATTGACAGCCCTTGAACAATTTAGGTAGCCTTGGGCCCCATTAGCGATTCACTTTGAGTGGTTTATGCTTCTCTAAAGAAAGTTCTGTCCAGCATTTCTGAAGAAGCAGCAGCTCTGTGCACAAGGAAGACCACCAGTGACCAGAAGGCTAAGTCTATTTAATTGGCTGCCACCAGTTTGAGAATAATGGGAAATCTGGGAGCAGTATCTTCCATCTTCCTTACTTGATGGTGTTGCTCAGTTGTATCTATAGAGGTGGTAGAAATGTGGATCTTGAATATCCAACCCTTCCAGGCTTGAAAGCATTTTTTAAAAATATAGCAGGGATGCAAGTATGTGCCCATTGATGTGTCCTGTTGATAATTGTATGGTCTGCATGTGGCATATGTGGGCTTGAGCAAGTGTTTCACCAGCATATTTCCAACTTTACTACACTTTCTAACCTAAAATTCTTAATATTCTTAAAATTCTTGGACTCTTAACATGTATCTTTTCTACTGCAGCAGTTCCACATTTTAGGTTCTGACACTAAAACGATGTACCTTTCAGCTGCCAAACTCAGTATCAGGATGCATCCAGCTGACCAGAGGCAACATGACCAGTAGTCATTTAAACACAGGGATTTCTTTATTTCTGCAAAACTATTATGGCGTCTGAATCCTTTGTCCTTCCTAGACTGTTGCCCTTAGTGTGTTGCTTTTGTCCTCGTGGTTACAAAACATATTGCTATACTTCTAGGTTTCATATCCATGACTGGAAGGGGAGTGGGGGGAGTAAAGGTCAAAGAGTTTTGTCCTTGTCCCTGCCTTTATATGCAGGAAAGAATGGCCTAGGTCTCACTGAATAGAAGAACCATGCCACATGGTTACTGTTACTACTGAGATAGTATAGGAAGGTCTATTAGCTTTCCAAGCTCTAAATTAAAAAAAAAAAAAAAGAGAGAAAAATGACATTGTGGATGATTGGGGGAACCAATCCTCATACTGCAAAGTACACATTTAAATGAGTGATTTCTGTGAGATGGATTGGTTTACTACTATAGATTCCACAATTTTTCAGCTGCCGATCCCATTTAAAACACTGAACTGTGTAGAGCTTCAGCAGAAAGACATGGAGAACAGCCACCAGATTTATTATTACCTGAATCTTTTATTGTTAATATTGTTCTCTGATTCAAAAAGAAAATATTCGCAAAAAGAAAATATTTGTAATGTAGAATTTTAATGACGTTATTTAAAATGTATTCTTTTTCTCTCTGTATAAGGAAACATTTTTCATGATCTCTTTCCTACTTTTGCCCCTCCCCCAAAATATTGGTGGCACAAATAATTCTTAAGAAAATATCTAATATCTCAATAGACTTCCCCTATCAGAATCTTAGACATAACAGTGATTTAAAGGAAATGATTCTTACATTCTGAAGGCTAATCAAGTTGCAAAATTCTAAAACATTTTGTAAGCTCTCACATACAGCATCTAGCCAAAACCAACAATTCCAAATGAGATCTTTTTTATTATGTATTGCAGATTTCCTTAAAAGAGAACATATTTCACAACCTAGAATGTGACATTATTGTTGCACAGCAGTAAAGTTGATGTGTATGGTGTGTGGCATGCATCCAACCGTGTCATCCATCAATGAAATTTCAGAGGTTGATTATACTACAGAACAATCCTATAGTGGAAAATTACCCACTTTCTCAGGAGCTACCATTTAACACATCTTTTTTGAAATGAAATTTGCGACTTCCTGCTAACAGCTATAGAAGGGAGATGAGGAGGGGGAAACGGAGGGGAAGGCTCTTCCTATAATGAAAAGAAAGAAAGATAGAAAAGGTAGGAAAAGAACATTTAAATTGGCACTATCTCTAAAGAGAAAGCCATATGCTCAGCACACTTTCCATATTCCAGTTTTATAATTACTCTTGAGGTTCCTGAGGGCTTCTAAATCAGGCCATTTCTGAAAGAATATATATATTTTTCTGTTGTTTCAAATTTAGATAATCTTTTCACACTTGGAAATTAGGAATGCACATTAAGATGTTGATAGGAAATTGAGTAGAGAAAGAATTTATATTTTTAATCACCTGACTTTAATGATAATCGCATTTAGGCCAGGTCTCTATTACCCAGTGAAGAAAAGAATTGAAGCAATTACCTTAACAATTGAGACAAAACCACCTAGAAGACATTGTCGGGTTTAGTTAGCTGGATAGTGGATAAGATGCCTGAAATTGATGGAGGCACTGAGCTACTCAAAATGGAGCAGAAACTTTTATTTTTTTCCCGTCTGTGACAGGCTCTCACTTCTGATAGGAAATTATTTAAAAGATGAATAGAAATGAAACCATTGTTGCTTGATTTTGGAAAATCATCTAGAATTTTAGACAATTTGATCCCTGTTCATTAATTTGGGAGGGTAAAAGATTCCATTTAAGACAAAATAAGGTAAATTTCATAAATGTACACAATAAATACCCTGGAGTTTCAAATGTGGAAGAGAACAACCAGTTAGAGGAAACCAGAAAAGCCTTTTTGGGAGAAGGAATCTTAAAAACAGGATTTCTAAGTCTCAAATAGGGCTAGTATTGTTGAGTGGGAAGAGGGGTAGTATGTGGGTTATGGAGGAACAAGCAAGATATCATTAGGCAGCCCTAGTGGAAACAAACAAAAAGATAAGCTTGAAAAGTACATTGTATGTGTTATTGTGCCTATTTGTGGATCAGAGGATAGTGTAGTTTGATGGAAAAATACTGGAAACTATGACCAGAAACTATAATAATAATCATTACAAAATGTGCTGAAGAGTACCTGGGTGGCTCAGTCGGTTAAGCATTCACCTTTGTCTCCGGTCTTGATCCTTAGGCTCTCTGCTCAGTGGGGAGTCTCCTCCTCCCTCTCCAGCTGTATCTACCCCCACTCATTCTTTCTCTCTCTCTCTCTTTCAAATAAATAAAATCTAAACAAAACAAAAACATGCTGAGGCTTAGTAGGTCCAGAGTATGTTTCTGATATAATAGGTCCTGAAATGTGTCTCAATCTGAAAACATAGCCTTTGCTAATGTCTCAAATAGACTTTACAGCTCTGCTGAAGTTCATTTACTGCCAACTAATTTACCTAGGTATATAAATTTCCATTAATTCTTACAATGGAAAAGAGAATTTTGTCATTATTGAACTTCATTTTTGTTTAATAGATGGTTCTTATGGAAAAGAAAAAGACTTTTTGTTATGCTTCTCTCACACCTGAAAAAATAGCCATAAGTATGACAATTGTGGATGAGAGCAATTGGTAGGTAAAGACAGACTTACGTTGGCAAGATTGTTTCTTCACTTAGCTTGAAACTGATTGCGCACAAGAGCAGTTTGGCATTATCCCTGGTGGTGCTAGGAAGAAGGAATTCACATTCATTTTAGATCCTTGGTTTACTTATTTTCTTCCCTATTTGTCTGCTGGATATTAGCATCTTTTTCCCCCCCTGGGGAAAAATTTTTTCCTTAATAAAATAAGTGAAATAATCACCTTAATGGAAATAGAATTAAAATTTGATAATTACTTAACTGCAACAATAATTTGCAGGGGCTTAGCATTACTTTATTCATGCTCGCATTTTTTTACTAAAATGTTGATGTATTTTTAAGATTTCATTACTTTTCAGGTTTAAAGTAGTTATATTTTAGTTAATGAAATATAATGCATCGTATTTGGTAATTGAGGATTTATTTTTTAAGTACAGAGAATGTTCTTTCTTATAGACTGTAATTGTAGCTACATTCATTGTGTCAAATTATGTATGCATTATTAGACCTTCAAACCCCATAATAAATTATGTATGTTACTGTTTGGGGGCGTTTGCTTAGTGGCACAAATATTTATATAACAAAAATCTAAGTTATATTTATAAGCAAGAAAACTGAAATCTCTACACTCTTTAGGATCTAACTTCTCTTAATGGTAGGAAAAAGAGTATTTTAATGGCCAAAATGGGATGAAATACAATTCCTAAATAATTTTTATTTTTTTATTTTTATTTTTTTAATTTTTATTTATTTATGATAGTAACACACACACACACACACACACACACACACAGAGGCAGAGACACAGGCAGAGGGAGAAGCAGGCTCCATGCACTGGGAGCCCGACGTGGGATTCGATCCCAGGTCTCCAGGATCGCGCCCTGGGCCAAAGGCAGGCGCTAAACCTCTGCACCACCCAGGGATCCCCTAAATAATTTTTAAATTCACAATTCAAAATTTATGTTCATTTCTATGGTCTTATAAAATAGGTGTTTGGCAGAAAACCATTTTTTAAGGCTAATAACACTTGAAAGCATAACACCTCATATAACATAGGAGTTAAGAATTGTGGATTTTGTACAATTGTTCTAAAGATTATAATTTCCTGAACTCCCAAAGCTTTAGAATATTACAAAATGTAATTCTTTAATGTGGAGAAGTATCTACTGGATTAGTAATATAAGTAAGGAACTAAGAACTTAGTTTGAATAGCATATATTATTATTGTGGTGCATATATTAGACACATTGTTTTTTTAATACATTGAAATTAGATTTATTGTCAGTTTCCACAGAGCTGTCTGGCATTTTATTTGTCTTGTTTTTGTTTTCTTTTGTTTTTATGATTTGTTTAATGGTAGTAAATTGTATGTTTATATTATTTACCAAAAAATTTATATATGCAATCAGTATTTAGACATCTGATTGCATTGCCTGTATCTTGCCATTTAGATAGGTGTACTAAGGAAGTGAATTGTTAGAAATAGGAGATGGATATATTAGGTTTAACACCTTGTTTGCCAAAGTATCATTTTGTTAATATCCAAACTAGATATTGTGGAACATCATTACACTGAAAAATGAATCCTTAATGCATTCATTGAAAAATGAATTCTTAGCATAGTATGCTTATCTCTTTCTGCATTTGAATGGCTCTTGAATGGGGAGGTAAACATTCCCCTGAGGCTAATATGCAAGTTTTCTGTATTTCTAGAGAAAGCTGAGAGGCAAAACTAATATACCTGAAAAACTCCTTAAGTGACTTTAAGATTATTAGAGATATTTATACAAAATAGCACTCATCCCCATTCTTGACCATTGTACTCTACTAAAACCAGAAATTTTCATAATTGGCTATGACAAAGATAAGGACAGGATATATTACTGTTGTCATAGAGGGAATAGAACTAAACCAATAATTCTGTGTTGCATTCAGGCAGCAAAGTACTGATCAATAGTTTTGGATCTTTTCCAGCCTTTGCCTAAAAACTAACTTAGTAGGAGATCCATAATGATGACTCCCTGGGTGGGTTAGTATAAAGTAAGAATCCATCACTTTTTTCCATTTGAGTCTGCATTTCCAATGAGCATTAAAAGACTGAAAACATCAGCTGATAAGCAACTGACTTTCCCCCATCCCACCCTCATTAAGCACTATATATAAGTTAGAAGAATTCAGATATTTTTTAAAGAAATTGAAAAGATGTTTAAATTCAATTATCATTTAGTTTCAAATTTAAAAATTGAGAAATTTGAAAATGATTTTTTTTTTTTTAAGATTTTATGTATTTATTCATGGGAGACACAGAGAGAAAGGCAGGCAGAGGCAGAGGGAGAACCAGGCTCCATGCAGGGAACCTGATGTGGGACTCAATCCTGGGACTCTAGGATCACGCTCTGAACCGAAGGCAGACACTCAACCACTGAGCCACCTCGGTGTCCTGAATGTGATCCCTAAGTGTGGAAATAATGAATAAAATAATAACCAGCATTTAATTGAGCGCTCAATAGGAGACCGGTGCTTTCCTAAGTGCTTTCTATGTATTTTAATTTAAATTTTATTTAATGCTTCAGCATTAATGTTCTATAAATGAGAAAATAAATGTACAGACGAGTAATTCATTTTATTCATTTGAAGTATGGAGAACATTATTTTAGAAGTCTTAAGAAAATTCTAGAAAAGAAAAGCCTTATTATTTATCTCAAGAAAGCCTATTTTTTAAAAGTAACTTCTAAATTTTAGAGTTTGATGTTTCATATTATTTGAGAAATTGTCTTATGAAGCTAGTCATGGAAAACCCACATATTCCAATGGTTACTAATCCATGTACTTGACCCACATTAAAACCATTTACAAGTCTGTAAAGGCAGCAACAAACCTAAAAGTACAAGGCACATTTGAAGCAACCCAGGTAGGTACTACTACCAGGATCAAATTCAGTGTGTCCAAGATTATGAAAAACATGTTATTTTTGTCTTCCAAATGCTAATGCGTGTCTTTTTCTGAAGATCTGGAATTTAGAAAATGTGAATATATAGGCTTTTACTTGATTAAGCCAAGTGCTCCTTGAGACCTAAACATAAGACTCTGAAAGGTAGAAATAAAATATTAGCTTTTACTGATAAAAGTTAAATTAGTGGGATATTTTGATATGTGGCCACATTGGGCTTTCTACCACTCTACTCATGCAAGGCAGGCTAATTGGGGCACAGGTAATACTGAGTGATGATAACCAGCCCTATCCTAGCAATATACAGCACGTAAGTGTTGAAAAAGTGTGTTTAGTACAGGCAAAGAGAAGAGACAGAAGCTAGAGGGAACTGAAAACTGTAACTCCAAAGTTTTACCTGGCCAGATAGATTAAGTTTTTCCTGCATCTCAGAAGAGTGAAGGTGGAGAGAGGCTAGGACTGTAACTCTTAAAGGAAATTCTTCATCTAAAACACAAGACCTGGGGAATCCCTGGCTGGCTCAGCGATTGAGCATCTGCCTTCAGCCCAGGGTGTGATCCTGGAGTCCTGAGATCCAGTCCCACATCAGGCTCCTTGCATGGAGCCTGCTTCTGCCTCTGCCTGTGTCACTGCCTCTCTCTCTCTCTCACTCTTTCTCATGAATAAATAAATAAAATAAAACAACAACAACAACAACAAAACAACAGAATCCTCACAAAACCTGGTGACAAGCTTCCTTCTATTTTATTATTACAGTGATAATTATAATTTGATATTTATAATTAGAGCCATTTGCAAGAGTTGTAGATTTATCATAGTTCAGAGCAGCAGGTTTGGTGGCAGCAACATTAGGAATAAGAAAGCAAAAACCTAAAGGTCCAGGATCTCGTTGCCTTCTAATTGCTGTCATATCTGCAGACTGTCAGAGAACAGGATTAGAACAAGGAACACTCATTTTGCATAAAGATTTTCTATTTCTCTTGACATTTCCAACAACTCAGTAGCATGACCAAATGAAATCTGAAATAATGGATGGGAAAAGTTAGGTGGGAGGACTATCCAATGTAAGAGTTCTGTCTCAGCCTAATTAAGATTCAAAAATCAGATGGAAAAGATGATGTCAAAGAAGAAAAATTACAAGGAAATTGTGGTAATTGATGAAGAGAGACTATAATTGATAGAAAGGAATGAAAATGGTGATTTCAGTTATCTCTGATTTCTAATAAGATTGCAGGGACTTACAGCAAAATGTTTTGGAATGTCTAGCAGGTAAAGATTATTAGGTCAAAAACATTAATTCACATGAAATTTGAAAATCATTGTATATAATATTCACAGTATTTACCAATTTTCAGTCAACTAAATTAAATGCTTCAGATTACAAATCCAGTAACACAGGAAGGATACCTTCTATTTTCCTTGTTATGCTAATTAGTGAAATCTTGAACTCATGCTAAGTAATCAATACATGCTGATTGATTATGGGTGATTTGTAGGCTCTAAGAATGGCAGATTATTTTTTACAGATTTTATTTATTTATTTGAGAGAGAGAGAGCATGAACGGGGGAAAAGGTAGAGGGAGAAGCAAACTCCGTGCTGAGCAGGGAGCCCATTGGGGAACTCGATCCCAGGACCCTGGTCATTACCTGAGCTGAAGGCAGACGCTTAACCAACTGAGCTGAAGGATAGATTATTTTTAAAATGAGTGTTAAATGTGCAAAGCTATAATCAAATTTTTGCTATTTTACCAATGAAGGGGAAACAATGCTGTAATAAAGGTTAACTTATCTATATGTAATGTAACTCTGGGATCGAGTCCCACATCAGGCTCCCTGCATGGAGCCTGCTTCTCCCTCTGCCTGTGTCTCTGCCTCTCTCTGTCTCTCATGAATAAATAAAATCTTTAAAAAAATTTTTTGAATTCCAAATTAAAGTTTGTTGTAAGATAACAATAGAACAATTAGCATACATGGCAACACAGATAAATTGAAAACACAGGACAAGGTTCCCAAATATTTACTAAGCGGCAGTGAAGAGTGATGCTGGAATTTGATGTTTTTCACAATGCATATATAACATGGTATATATCCAAATGGTAAGTCATCTTGGCTTTAATGTCCAATGACCATGACTCTAAATGCTATGCTTTAATAGCTTAAACATTTTCTCTTACGGAAACTGCCACAGAAAACAAATACATATAATAATAAGTGGGGAAAAGTAAGTGTTAATATTTTATTTTATTCTGAATCATAACACATAATTTAAAATTTGTTAAGAAATGTTTTTGTTATTTCAATAGCAGTAAATGGGAAAAATGTAAAGAGAGGCATTTTTCTGACTTCATAAAAAGAATATCTCAAACAGTATAAAGTATAAAATAATGCATCTGTGTCAGGAGTTTTTTTCATCTTAATTTGTGTAGAGGGAAAACCAGAAGCCCTCAATGATATACAACAAGAATTCGATGCTCAGGCACCCGAGGTGTAGTCATCTTGGTAATTCTTTTTGTAGCTAGTTGTTGGTTCTTCTGGTCTTGACTGTACTCACATGTGCATGAGGCAGCTGATCTGGTATGGGATGAAAATCAGGACATCATAGTTCTGCTCCATGCATCTCTCATCCCCCATCAGATTTGGGAGGGTATGTCCTTCTCATGATGATAAGAAGGGGAAAAAAGAGAGCAAGCCCAATCATGAAAACATTCTTCAAGCCTCTTGGGTGTGCCACATTTACTAATATGTCATTGGTTAGTGCAAGTCATAGCATCAGGCCCATAATTACAGTTGGGAAAGATAGATTAGACCCACTCTCCAGGATAGTTTTCCTAATGTAGACATATTCCTGGATTCCAGGGATTTGGACATTGTTGGTTCACGACCTCCTCTGAAGCTTTCCAGGTGTAATCTGAAATCAGTCCCCATGCTCAGAAGGCAGGAAGAGACTGAAAAAAGAGGTGGCCCACTCCAGGGTGGTAGGTGTTTTAATAAGCAAGGAAACTTATATACAAGGCTTGTCTTGAGTGGCAGCAATAGGAGTGGATCCCCAAGTCCACCTGCCAAATCTTAAAAGTTTCTACAGAGGTCTTACCTGGGTTCAGTCACATATACGATGCATGTATACTCAGCATCATATCACTGTCTCAAGGCCATGTCCCCAGAACAGCTCTGGAAATGAGAAAAGAAACCATAACCCACATTCCAAGGACTGGGGAGAGGATGAGGAGGCTGTGTTTGCCTGAGTCCAGCTCTTAAGTCAACCAACACTCAAGTCTTTTGAATGACCTCTCCCTCCAGACGTGGACATTTTGGGGAGACAATTCTGTTTACTGTAAGAACTTCCTAAATATCTTCTGTGTGAGAAAGTGCTCTCAAAGCTATTTAAAATAATAGTTGGAATAGTTAAATTTTTGAACACTAGGAATTACACTATTTATGAATTATTTAATCTCCTATATGAGCTAAAGATGTTTATTATTCCTATTTTGCTAAAGAGGAAACTAAAGCTTAGCTATCTTCCAAATGCTAAGTCCAGTTACACAGACCACAGAACCTTTAGGGTAACTGCTATATAGAGCTCCTTTGCTTAAACTCTTGCTGATTGTCTTAACCAAAAAAGAAAATTATCATGACATATGAAGTTCTTTCTATTTCTGTCAAACTTCTAACATGCTATAACAAAATAATTTCCTTTTGGCAAAATGTTCTAGAATAAAAGTGATTTTTATTAATACATTTGGAACTTTGTGTTCAGAATTGTCAGTGCCTAAGTTTACCCAAAATATTTCCTGTGGTTATCTGCCCACATCATTCTTTTCTCCCCTTCAGTTTGAATTCTGCTTTAATGCATTGATTATATTGATAAAGATGTGGGGGGAGTGGCAAGGAAGCAGCTGATCTGTTGTATAAGAGGATGGAAAGATATGGAGTAGAATTGTAATAAGTGAAGTTATTAAATCAGATGAAATTTTACAGGTCAGTGAAACCTTATACTGAGAAAATATAAAGCAGAGTACATAAGCACACAGAACCTTAGACTCCTAGGCATTCTTATACCTGCATGAGTGAGGTAAAGAGAGGACAGCAAGACACAGGGGAAGCTTAAATAAGCAGGATTAAGGGGTCGATAAACACTGCAGCAAACACTTACCTCTCCTGGTTGTTCTTAGTTTCTTTTCCTCACTAAGGACAATATAAAAAACAAAATGTTAAAACGCAAATTATACATACATGCACACACACAATGCAAAAGGTAACTGGTAACAGAGCCAAGTTGTATAGTGAAGCTTTGAATAAGGGGAGGAGGGTGGGGGGTGGGAGTGAATGGGTGACGGGCACTGGGGGTTATTCTGTATGTTAGTAAATTGAACACCAATAAAAAATAAATTAAAAAAAATAAAATAAAAAAAAAGAGGGTCTCTGCTGCAGGCATTGAATGTTGCATAAAGAAAGTAATTAGAGTTATTTATGATAGAAAATAGTTGATTAAGCTGTGTGCTTCAGAGAACTGAGGATGGTACAGTTCTCTGATGCAGTTTTCTTTCTCCCTCTGAATTGGTAGAAGTCAAAGTAGATAATCAGGGAACTGAAAATCTACGCAGTTGTTCCTATTCTGATTGCAATATGGGGCTGGATAAAAACAGAGGCTCCAGCACTTACCTGAGATTGTAGCAGGTTGCTGCTGGGGCTGCTCTCCCTATTCCCTTTTCTTATCCAAAGTGGGTAGTTGGGAACAGAACAAGTAGCCAATACATACCTCTTTATTTTTGTTTCTTTCAAATGAAAAAGAAGATGTCAGCAGCATTTAGGATGCAGAGATAAATTCATGGGAATAAAGGATAAAACAGCACCCTACCGCATGGCAAATTATCAGGACCCATTTCCTGTCTGGCCTTTGTCTTTCTTAATATGTCATTGTTCGGACCTATCTCTATCTACCTCATTGCTTCCGGAAGGCTTAAGTCCCACCATCTTATGTGTTTATCAGTTCCTAGTTTGGCCCAGTTGGCTACCTAATTCCACCCTGTGAACTTACATTTTTTATTATACTCCTCAGTTCTGGCTGTAGACATCTGGTTGCCAACCCTGAACTTCACTTGTTTGTAAGGCTTTCTAAATAGCTTTATTGAGATGTTTTATAACTGAGTTTTATTCTTGTCCCTTCACCCTCCTCCATTCACTGGGAAGTGCTCAGGGGCTCGCTCACTGCAGCTCCTCATGACCCTCAACTGCATACAGTGAGTGCCAAACTCAGAGACTAGGGCCCTCTCTTCTCCCCATAAGTCTTGCCACAGGGTCTCTGACACAAATGAGGCAGGGTGATATAGACTTAATCAGTCTTAGCACATGTTTTAGTCTAGAAATTGAAACTCAGATTGATCTCTGTAACCTATGATGATTTCAATATATTTCTTGAATTTCAAAATATATTCCTAAAAAAGCGCTAAATTTTACTAAATATTCTTCAAAAAAAAAACCATAAATAATTTTGGCTTTCTAATTTAATTATCAAATAGGCACCAAAAAAATGTCAATAGTTAAATATCCCAATCCTCACGTTAGCTT
The DNA here is from genome assembly GCF_053574225.1 of Canis aureus. NCBI lineage: Eukaryota > Metazoa > Chordata > Mammalia > Carnivora > Canidae > Canis > Canis aureus. Next base: position 9,755,768 of record NC_135646.1, on the reverse strand, counting down.
GGTGATTTCTAACAAATTTGGCCAAGTTCAGAACAGAATTCTGTGCTATAGCATGTAAATCTACCTTAATTCCATGTCTTAAATAGTAATACTTCCAATTATTCCTAGATTATACATCTAAGTTATATTTTTAAATATCCTCCTGGAAAAGAGATTTTATGACAGAGCTCTTACCATGGGGATGTTTGACTTTGGCTTAAAAAAGCATCTACTCTGTGTCACTAATATACCAAGATGTGAAATGGAAAATTTTTATATTCATAGCTACACAGAGTTCTTGTAAATTGCTGAAACATGAAATAACCAAATAAACTTTATTATTGAAATGGGTTTCTTAAGAACATAAACGTGTAATGTAACTTTCAAACCTGTTAAACCATGAAAGAACTACACCGATTTCATAACACAAAGCACAGTGTGTATAAAACTATGTAGCATAAAATGTTCAGCTGCCAAAGTAACAGAAAGGTTCCAGGAGGTATTTTCATAAATCTGGAAACAGTTAACCTGTTTTGATGATCTCCCTCATTCCATTTACCTGAATAGCAGGGCCTGGCTTTCTGTATCTTTGGAGTTAATAAATTCAATTTAGTTGAGTCTGTATTTTGAAATGGTCTTTCATATTAGAAAGTTCAACTTTCTGGAGAAAATGGAATGGTATTCTTCAGATTAAGAGTATCCTTTCATAAGTTTTGTTTTATTTGGTAAGTAAAACAACTGAATAAAGTGAAGGAGACAGAGTAAATGACATCACATTTTTTTTATGTGAGGAAACAGAGACATAATAAATTTAAATGACTTTTGTTCGAGGCCACTGGTCCCCAAGGTCTTAAGAATTTTCTTCTCGATGATAATTGGGAAATGGCATCACTTATGCACTCACCTGATTGGGACTATTTCCCACCCTGCGAAACATAGACAGTTAGCTGTGCAAATGAGGTCATAGGACAATTTTAAGGATTATTAGGCTGCATATTTGCATATATGTTGACTTTTCATAAATGACTTTTGAGTTGAGTGTTAATGGAAAATGTTTACCTGTGCATTTGGAGAATTTTTTTCATATTAAGATACAAATCTACAAATCTCAATGGCGTGTTTATATTAGTTTATACACATTAATATAACAAAAATGCTATTACTCTTATTTATAAGTAGTTGATTTAAGTAGCATTAGCTAAGATTAGACTTTCACCTGAAAGCTTTTCCTAGAAAACTGAAATTAAACTAATACTTAAGTTTAAAAAAAAAATATACATTTGTGCTATGTAATTCAAAGAAAACAAAGATTTTGGGAAAGTTGTGTGGAACTGCTTCACATAGGGTGAAAAAAGCCAAACAATTTATATCTTTTTTTTTTTTTTTAAGATTTTATTTATTTATTCATGAGCGACTGAGAGAGAGAGAGAGTCAAAGACATAGGCAGAGGGAGAAGCAGGCTCCCCACACAGAGCCTGATGCGGGACCTGATCCTGAATCCCAGGATCAAGACCTGAGGTGAAGGCAGACACTCAACCTCTGAGCCATCCAGGCATCTCAATCTATATCTTGTTAAAAGGGATTTGGGTTTAATCTAGGAACTGCTTATATGAGTGATGTTACATAATGTGGGTGAATTTGTTCTTTTAATATATGGCCTTTTAAATACCTACTAAGTAATCTAAGTCACTGGTGAAGGCCTTTCCCCAACAAGGACCCAGAATACACATCCAGTCTTCCCTGCTTCATACCTGTTGATGGTTGCATTAGTACTACCAGCCAGGTAGCATGACAAAGGGAAGACAATTTGGTATGCCACTCTACTCCAAATTTATGTATGTATAAAGTTGAAATAACATTGAACAAGAAAAATAAAAAGAATTTAGCCTTTCTGGCTACCATCCAGGGCATTATTAATAAATCCCTAAACTATGAAAATGCCCCACCTATTTAGTAAAAATGAAATGAGGGTGCTACTTTCCGGATCTCGACAATACAAATCTGACTTAGCTTTGAGTAAACTCTATAATATCACAGTTTTTAAACTTAAAGTGACAGGGAAATATTAAGATTTAATATTTTCACATTTTCTTAGCTGACTTCTAAAAATGAACGTGACTTGATATCTTATTTTGACAGATTTCTAATTATTTTGTTTTGTGCACATATTCATTTTATAACTTTTATTCCAGTTTACTTTGGCATTTTTTAAAGTGTACTTAATTACTTAAAATTTCTTACTGGTGAAAACCAGCTATGAATTGACTCTTCCTAAAGATAATAATGAAATTCTTAACATACTAGAGTGACATCTGTCAAAATAATGAGGAGTTATCTGTTAAATGGATATAAAGCCATTATTTTTAGGTTACTGCCATATATTTTTAGCTAAGTGTCCAAATTTCTTTTCTTGTTCTGTCCTTTCTCATTTTCCACATAGTGGCTAGAGAGAGCTTTTCAATACTTATCAACCACATATCATTCTCCCACTTAAAACCATTAGATGATCGTAGGATAAATTTTATTCTTTTCTCAGCCTATGGGGCCCTACATGATCTAGTCCTTGTCCTTTTATTGTTCCCCATCCATCCTCAACACAGTGCTCGCTGGCTGCTCTCTGCAGTCACTCTGATCTTCCTTCTGTCCAGTGAATACACCAACTCCTTTCAGCCATAGTGCTTTTGCACATGCAGTCACCCATACCTGACACTACCTGCCCCTAAATCATCCTAAAGAAGCTTCTTCCTTCTTGCCATTCTGATTTCAGCTAGAATGTCACATCTTCCACGAGGACACCTCTAACCACCTCATTAAAATAACATTCCCCTGCAAATCATTGTCATATCACTTTGTTACTTTTTTCTTATAGCTGAATTATCTTGTTCAGTTATTTTATTATTGTTTGTTTCCCTCCATTCACATGCAAATGAATGAAGTGATGTGGGTGATCCCCGTCTGTTTTGCATACTGCATCATAGGCCCTTGACACATTTTTGTAGAAATAATGAAAAAAAAAAAAAAGGTGCATGTTAGAGTGCTCTGTAAATCCTGAAGCATGTCCAATTATAAGATGCAATTATTAGCTGAGTAACAATGAGACAAGTCTTTTATATATATTTGTCCTGGTAAACTGGATAAAAACGTGTGAGTGGGTGCTGTCCTTAAGGATAAGTAGATAAGCGGTCACCTAAAGTTTATGGGGCACACATTTTGATATTGATTCATTTTCAAACTACTGTGCATCTTCTGTGTTAGAAATAATTAGAGCCTGCGAACTGAAGTGAAGGAAACATTTACAATGCTGAATAACCTAAAGTGAAGACAGGGGTATCTAATTAGTCTTTCTTCTGACAATCTTTTTTTGGATTAATATTCTTCTCTTTGAAAAGTCTAACAGTGGTGCTTATGTCACCGACTCTACTGATAATTAATAGTGTTCGCCATACACCTACACATATTCCTTCCAAAATATTCTTGTGTGATGCCACTACTGGAAAGAACAGTTTCAATTAGAGAGGAGAGCTTTTGAAGTATAGATCATGTGGTCTATTAGAAGGAATATGTCCTATTATAAAAGAAAAATCTCCCATAGAACATAATAGTTGATGTAACTTGCCTGGGATATTGTTTAACAAAACACTTTATGGATACTTCATCAGGACATGACTTGATGAAGAAGCAGGAGTAGCATTCATCCACATTTTTCTTTTTTTAAATCCCTAAGATGTTTTCCTGTACTATTTCCACCCCAGTCACAAGCTTATTAACTTGGGAATGAGGTGACAGGGCCTTTGTCTTTGAATCTTGTAATTATAATTAATAGTAAGTTAAAGGGAAGCAGAAAGCTTATATTCAAAGTTTAAAGTAAAATGACTTTGTGGCACTTAGGGCAGGTGCCAGAAGATATTAAGTAAGAGCTCATTATTCTTATTAATAAGAACTTCGGGGAGACATCTTTGAGAAGCAGAGTCATTTTATGGTTACAAGAGGGACACCTATCTGTGGACAGAGCTTGGGAGTGGAACTGTGCTCTTCTCATCTGAGGATGCTTAGGGCCTAGCAGAGGCTTTTCCAGATGGTTCCTTCACTAGTTTGTGCCAGTTTTATACATGAAGACAGAGATAGGAGTCAGTGTACACACACTGTCCACTGCTTCCTTCAATACATTTCTAAAAGTCATATCATGAAATAATCCTAAAACTTCATTATATTTACTTGTGAAAGTATTATGTGGGGGTGGGGTTGCATTTAACCAAATGATTTAATATCCAATAAAGCCCAGCAGTGGCCAATGTCTGCCAGAGCCACGTGGAAACATCATTTCTCTCTAAATATCTGCAATTTTAAGTACTAAATTTACTACCCATATTCTTTAAAAGAAGCGTAGATGATTTATAGAAGTTAACTACATGAAGGACCAGTTACAATGAGGTGTAATAGTGTTGAATAATAATAACAGCTAACTTGGGGATCCCTGGGTAGCTCAGCAGTTTGGTGTCTGCCTCCTTCGGCCCAGGATGTGATCCTGGAGTCCTGGGATCGAGTCCCACGTTGGGTTCCTGCATTGAGCCTGCTTCTCCCTCTGCTTGAATCTCTGCCTCTCAGTCTCTCTCTCTCTCTCTCTCTCTCTGTGACTCATGAATAAATAAATAAAATCTTTTTTTTAAAATGTTAAAAAACATACAGCTAACTTTATGGAGAACCAACCATGTTCAGATATTGTTTCAAACACTTTGCATACGTCGACTTATTTTATCCTCACAACACCTCTATGAATGAGGCTTATGATTCCCTCCTTTTCACAAACATGGAAACTGAGACTGAGAGGTTATACATTAGCTACTAAGGAAGTTGTAGATCAGTATTCAAATCTGGGCATGCTGGTCTTAGGGACTCCGTCTGCCCTGTGATAATGTTCACTGTATTTTCATTACTTGTCTACCACTATTCTAAGTCCTCTACGTGTATTATTTAATTCCCAGAACAAATCTATGAGGTCAATACTGTATTATTCCCATTTTTCAGATGAGGAAGCTGAGGGAAAGGCTAGTGAAATGACTTATCTGAGGATGCCTAGCGAGTAAACACTGAAGCAAGAGGTCAGACTCACATCTTACTCTGGAGCCTACACTCAAACACTAGGCCACTCCAACCATGCGGATGCTTTACATCAGGAATAGGCAAACTAGGGCCAGAGACCAAATCTGTCCCACCACATGGTTTTATAAATAAAGTTTTTTTAGAACACAGCCTTGCTTATTCATTTATGTTTTGTTTATTGCTGCTTTCATTCTACAGTGGCAGAGTTGAGTAGTTACAGTAGAGACCATATGGTTCATAAGCCTAAAATATTTACTACCTGGCCCTTTACAGAAAAAGTTATCCAGCCTCTGCTTCAGAGCATAAGTATTTCTTTCTCAATTATCTTCCTTTCATCCCTCAGCACTCTGAGCCTAGCCAGTGCCTAATTTCCAGAAAATAACAAGTGACAGTAATAAAAACCTTTCAAACATCATTAGAAAATGAGCAAAAAAAAAAAAAAAATTCAGTTCTATAGAAAATCAAGGTGCATCTGAATTAATCCCTTAGATATAAATAAGACATTTGGATTGGTTTTTGCCGTCTAAAAAGGGAAAAGGCAGTTGAGGGTCTGAGCTCCCTCTACTGAGAGACATGGACTCTGGAGACAATCTGCTCATATTCATGTCTTCACTCTGCCACTTCCTGGCTTCGTGACCCTGAGCAGATCACTTAACTTGCATGTATGCCAATTCCCCAATCTGCAAGATGGGTATAATAGTAGACCTAACTCATAGGGGCATTATGACCATTAAATGAGTTAATGCTTGTAATTTTATTATCAAGAACTGACTCCTATAAAGTGTTAATTATTTCTCCTGTTCTTCAATTTTTTCAAAAGACTAATTCAAAGCTAAGCAGAATAATAAAAATTGAATATACTGGGGAAGTTCTCAATGGATGAAAAGCCTATCAAATCAATGCTTAATAAATATCCTTCCACATTTTTCCTAACAGCGTGCTATATGAAAATAGGTGGATAAAAACTCATGGCTCTCTGACAGCTTGAAGTACAAGACAAGGCTCATAATAGTGCAACAGAATAAGATCTTTATTAAGTTCAACATATAATACATCAGCACAGAAACCTAATGCAGACAGGAATGTTAGAGAATGCTTCTCACCTGCTTTCCCCTACAGCACCAGAACATTTTAATTGTAAATGGTAGGGTCCACTATAGCCTTTAAGATACTCAGATGTCAAGTAGTACCTAGCTCTGATACATACACTGACAGTTCCTGGATATGCTCATAAACTCAGAGGTAACAGTGACTAAATGACTTAAGCATTTATGGGAAATGATATTATTGTCAAGCTTTTATAAGAATTGTTGATGTTTACAATATACACATAAAAATAATAAACTATGGGGCAGCCCGGGTGGCTCAGCGGTTTGGCGCCACCTTCAGCCCATGGTGTGATCCTGGAGACCCGGAATCGAGTCCCACATCGGGCTCCCTGCATGGAGTCTGCTTCTCCCTCTGCCTTTGTCTCTTCCTCTCTCTCTCTCTCTCTGTTTCTCATGAATAAATAACTAAAATCTTTAAAAAAAATAATAATAAACTATGAAAGACTAGTACTAAGTAGAAGTAGCTAAATCATGAACCCCAAATTGAGACTATCCTAAGTTCAAAGTCAGCCTCCATCCATTCCTGAATGTGAACTTGAGCAACTTATATCTCAATCCCTACTTAGTCATAAAATAACAAAACTAATAGCACCAGTTAATCACTCATTCAGATACTTGACAAGCATTTATAGAATAGCTACCATGTGCCCGCCACTGTTAGGATTGAGTGTACAGCAAATACACAACAAACAGGCCTAAACTATTGCCCACCTCAGCTTTTATTTCCACTTATGAGAATTAAACATTTAGTACAAATTCTGGTACGCATTCAGTTTTCAAACAGTGCTGGATATCATTACTGTTAACTGATGAGGAAGAGGAAGAAGATTTCAGACACCAGTGCCTCACTGTGGAGTTGGTAATAACACTGAATTTATGCATCTTGAAAATGTTTCTGGTCCATGGCCCTTACCTTGTGTTCCCAGTCTTGATCTTTTTCCACACAGAGTGATCTGAGTTGGCATTTGCTGCTCTTGATTGGGGGTCTTTATGATTAGGACTATGACCCAGTATTGCTGATATACTTATTTAGTGACTAATCCAATAACAAGTATTGATTGATTGTTATGAAAACATTCTCATCTGTATATGCTGAGTATATTTCTGTTCACTTAATGACCATTTTCATGGATAGGGGTGCCTGAGTGGCTCAGTTGGTTAAGGGACTGACTCTTGGTTTTGGCTGAGTCATGGTCTCAGGGTACTGGAATCTAACTCTGTGTTAGGCTCTGAGCTCAGCAGGGAGTCTGCTTCCCTTCTCTCCATCTTCCCCTCCCTCCTCTCATGCATACACTCTCTCTCTAAAATAAATAAATCTTTTATAAAGACCATTTCATGGATGAAGTAAAATTATATTCAAAAAATAGAATATCAGTGCTTGATTGAAATTTGTCCAGAATGATTAGAAGAAAACTCTTTTATATATGAGATTCTTTAAAAAAAAAAAATCATTGTTAGAAAAGATCTGAGCAATAAAACCAGAGACTGTGATGAGTAGGATCAGATCATGCCAAGTGGAAGTAGACATTCCAGGTGGCTTGGAGGAGACCCCAAAGTAGAAGGGATCAGAAAGAGTTTGGAAAAACACTTTCAAAACTGATTAACTACCAATGAGTTTGTGTTTATATTTTTTTCCTTAACTTCTACAAACAGCTCCCCTCACAAAAGTCATTTTGGAAACTTATCTTTCAAAGTCTGTAAAGACATCAATGATTTTAGTTATCTTACTTAAAGAGGGTAATTTATCATCTAGTCAAGTGTGCACGTGTCTGCCAGGAAAGCTTCGAGCCAACATATATCATACTCAGTAGCTTCAAGGATTTGGTTTGCCTTCTTATGTGTGTTTGAATATAGAATTCATTTCAATCTGACATTTTTTACCTCTCATCATATTTTTTCTTCTAATTAAGTTCTATAAATGTATCCTCTACCACATTTGAGCTGTAATAAATTCTTTTCCTGGATTGGCCTTCTGAAAGTCACAAACCAACATTGTGATGAATTGCAAAATGACTAATTCCCCTTTTGTGTTTATTTTGAGCAGCAGAATGCTGGAGAAAAATGAAGCAGAGTTTCACTAGAAAGAAGGTCCTGCTTATAGTAGTTACATGCCTGTAAATTGAATATTTTCAACACTAACTGACCCCAGCAGATTTCTGAAATTGCATAGGTCTAATTCAAGGACATAATTTTTCAGCCCCAAGTTTTGGGATTTGATGGTATTACTGGAAGGGATCCATATTGAGGAAAGTTTTCCTCTCATATAAGCCCTGGAGTTAATGATGTAGATGTGCACTGAGACCATGATGTCATTGGGAAATAGATTTCTTAAATTCTGTATTGCAGAAGAAAGGAACAAGGCTATTCACAGAATGGACTGCAGGAGAAATGAATGTAAAAATTTTATTTTTGGGGCAGCCCCAGTGGCACAGCGGTTTAGCGCTGCCTGCAGCCTGGGGTGTGATCCTGGAGACCCGGGATCAAGTCCCAGGTCGGGCTTCCTGCGTGGAGCCTGCTTCTCCCTCTGCCTGTGTCTCTGCCCCCCCCCCCAAATAAATAAATAAATAAATATATTTTTTTTAAAGATTTATTTTTTAAGTCTTTGTTTTACTTCTCTATATTATAGGCAAGTAAATGTATTATATCTTTGATTTGAGATGGCTATGCTGAAATTGAATAATTTGTTGATAATATATAGGCTGGCATTTTAATAGGTGCTTAGCAGTGGGCACATTTGTTCCTATTACATTGTAAAGCATAGATGAAACTCTATATAAATAAGATTAAAGCATTGCCATAGATAAAATATCAGGCATTAACCTTGTAGACTCTTGATTTTAGAATGGTTTAACTCCAATATTTAAATAGCCACAATGATCATAGCCCAGTTCAAATAATACTGCTTAATGTGTTAATCATTAATTTTACATACTTCTTTCTCATTTCTCTCTATGCCTTTATAAAGTGGGAATTGCCTTATGCATCCTGAATTCATTACTGTAATTTGTGTACTGTGCATTGACTGAAGCCAATTTAAGTGGCATATTAGCTTAGAATTTGAGCTTCTTCACTTTGTGTAGATAGTGGGCCTTGGAGTTAATGTTTCATTTATAGTATTTGTTATAGAGCTATGATAATATGGTTATGATTCATGATCTTTTCCTGGATAATGCCTGATTTAAGATACACTGTAGTCTGAAAAGAATCTTAATTTTTTTTTTCTGTTAAGCATGGCTACTGGTCCACATATCCTCACACCAAACCATGATTGGCATGACTTTTCCTTTATAAAAGGAAAATCAGAATTATTGTTTTCAAGTCAGGATTAAGACATTTGCCTTAACTTGTCATCATAGTTTGCAAACGAGAAATCTGAGATCCAGTAAAGTTTATTAGATTGATGGCAATCAGAGGCTGTAAGCATTAGAACTACAGCCAGGATGTAGAACCTGGCTCTTCTGACTCCTGAGCCAACACTCTGCAAGCGATCTTGCCTTGATAAAATGGGATAACCACTGTCATTTCACTTAATCAGAATGTGGAACCATTTGCTATTATCTCCTCACAACACTCTTTTCTTGTCTCTCCCTGTGCAGTGTCATCATGCACCCCCACAAAGACATCCTAGTCACCTGTGGGGAGGACCGTCTCTGGAAGGTAGTGGGGCTCCCCAAAGGCAACGTGCTTCACACAGGATTTGGCCATACCGACTGGCTTTCCAACTGCTGCTTCCATCCCAGGTCAGTACACACAACTCCCTGAACCTGCTTCCACTCTCCAGGAATGCACTTGTTTGTGTTTTGTCACTCTACTGGCTTTTTAAAAAACTACTTTATTGAAATATGAAATGACATACAAAAAAAATTGTGCAAAGTTAATATATGCAACTTGGTAAGTTTGCATATATTTGCAATATTTGCAAATATTTGCATTTATTGCAAGATAAATGTACATCCCTGAAATGACCACCACAATCTATGCCATAAACACACCTATTGTCTCTGAAAATATCCTCCCACCCACATTACTATTAATTATAAGATACTTAAAATCTACCCTCTTAAGAATTTTTAAGTATACAATATAGAGGATCCCTGGGTGGCTCAGCGGTTTAGCACCTGCCTTTGGCCCAGGGCGTGATGCTGGAGTCTCGGGATCGAGTCCTGCATCCCGCTCCCTGCATGGAGCCTGCTTCTCCCTCTGCCTGTGTCTCTGCCCCTCACTCTCTCTCTCTTTCTCTCTCTCTGTCTCTCATGAATAATAAATCTTTTTTTTTAAAGAAAATTTTAAGTATACAGTGTAATATTATTGACTCTATGTTCTACAATAGATCTCTAGGACTTAGTCATCTTATATAAATGAAAGTTTGTACTTGGCTAGCTTTTATGACACTTTTCTCTCTGGAACCCCACACCCTCCACTGAATTTTGAGACATGTAGATAAATGGTTTTCTTGGCTTTCATTATATTGACTTTAGATTGATAGCTTTTGATATTTGGAACATGTAAAAGTCCACATGCTAACACACTTAGCAAAAGTAAGAGGTATCCCAGGACAAGCACAATTAATGCTCCTTGTACACGCAAGCTCTGATAAGGCACATGGATTTCTAGTCAAGAATGCATGCCAGTCTTTACTTTGCTTGTTAATCTTACAGGTTTTCCTCTTAGAATTAAGTTATCTACTAAAAGGGATTAGAAGGCAGTGATCAATTTCTTTAAAAATTTAATAACACTCAAAATATTAGAGAGAACAAAGTAAAACTGAAGGCATTGAACCCTGTAATTGCAGAATTTACTGTATTTTGGTATCCAGAGGCCAAGGGCACAGAAGTAAAGACATTGTTAAACACATAGGTACTTATTTCTAGTGGCAGAAAGTTCTGCCCACACTCGTTCCAGGGGCAACTCCTTTTCTGCCGCCCAGTCCTGACTGTATTCTCTTATTCATCATTACACTGCTTAACATTTGTAAACACTCTTACATCTGGCTCTAACACTCTCTGGTCTAGGTACTTTTGGGGACACATAGTTATTGGTACAATTTCTAAACCATCCCATTGGGAAATTTTGGTCTTACGAGGACTCTATTGATTTATTTTCATGTTCACAAAATTCCTTTAAAAGAAAACCACTGTGTTTGTCTTATCCTTCATATGAATGCCAATGAAGTTAGATTGAAATAAAAATAAACTAAATTTTTCAGAAATTTGTGACTGAATGAGAACAGTGAGGAGATTTATTTTAATTTTTGAAAAGCTCCTTAAAGTGTAATTTATCTTTGGTACTAGATGTGTGAATTTAATTTTTAAACATGTAGTGCATTTCATATCTGGTATATAGATAAACAGATTCATGCCACTTCTTACCTCTTAGAAACATAAAGCCCATCTTGCTAGCAGAGACAATGCAATTAGTAGTATAGCCTATCACTTATGTAGCTGCTGGGCATGCTAATCAGATTTCCATAATGCCCTGTTACCATGGTAGCCAGGGACTCCGAGAATTTTCTCATTAGTGCTTGACCAGCATAAAGTCCTTTTAATAGATCTTCCTGTTTTCCCACTCAATTACTGAAATTAAAATGAGGTGAAATACATCATTATTCACTCACAATATGAATTTACATTTAGTACTTTTCTTTGGCAGAATTGTAGTAAAATGCAGCTACACTTTTTTTTTTCTAGTGTGTAGGGAATCCTGAGAAACAAATACATTTAACCTTAAATGTTCTTAAGTGAGAAATGCTGAATAGCAAGTGTTCTTTCTGTAGAGTTAGTAAAAAATAACAAATGATTATTAGGGATCCCTGGGTGGCACAGCGGTTTGGCGCCTGCCTTTGGCCCGGGGCGCGATCCTGGAGACCCGGGATCGAATCCCACGTCGGGCTCCCTGCATGGAGCCTGCTTCTCCCTCTGCCTGTGTCTCTGCCTCTCTGTCTCTCTCTGTGTGGCTATCATGAATAAATAAATAAAATCTTAAAAAAAAAAAAATGATTATTAGAAATAACAAGAAAAAAACTCATATTTGGGGTAGAAATTAATTCAGAAAGAGTTTATATTTGAAACCTCAAAATTTTATAATGCAAACCAACATTGAAAAACATATGCATAATAAAAAGCAATGTATAATATTATGTATGTAATATATATATATGTACACACAAACATACATGTTTTAAAATTTGTCGACACTTAACACTTTCCGAAATTTAAATTTTTGAACTTTGATTTTTATTGTGGCTTAGGTAATTTGGTCAGTAAAAAAATAGTTTATTGTTGAAGGTAATATTTTTTCTATTTCTCTATATACTCATCTGTTAAAAAATTAAACATAAATTTGATTCAAATATGATACTTCAGTATGTAGTTGGATCTTTGGCTAAAGAATGCAATCGTAGTCTTTCTCAGAGCCCATTTGTGTGATCAGCTTGATTCTGCTTCCTGGGAAGAGGCTCAGAGTGGACATACTATGTACCTGATCCCTGTGCTCTTCACATAGGAAAAGAAACTTGTACATTTTATTTTATTTTTAATTGTAGTTGTTCCTATGTTTCTGTGTAGCTGTGACTAGAAACTGTAACTTACATTACTTCCAACTGGATGTCTTCCTGATTACTATGACATTCAATGCAATGTCTCTTCCACAATGACATGACCCAGATTTCTTCTGGGGGTCAATCCTACTTGATATGACAGTAGTACTTACCCTGACCTAAGCAAATCAATCTTTGTTGTCCTATTTCACTTGCCAAAGTAGGCCTCTTCAATATATACACAACAAATACAACAGGCATAGTAATATTTATATCAAAGATTGATAGATGAAAAAAATAGCTGAGAAGATGATTTCTCACTTGAGAATTCAGATAATATGATGTGGAAATATATAAAACAAAAGATCTTATAAATACAGGAAGATTCTGACAAACTATAATCATCAGAGTCAAGGATTATCTCTCTCAATTTTTTTAACCTATCAAGTAAACAAAATTACAGTGGAATTAGAGGAATTAATAAACTAGCAAGTATATTTAATAGTATATGTTGAACTTTATGAACAGAAAATATAGATTTTTTTAAATCATTTTTTTTATTTTAAATCATTTGTTAGTTTTTTAAAAAAACACATAAATCTTACACCAAAAATTTAGTGTAAATTAATTCTTCAGAATAGAAATTATACAATCTACAATTTGTAAAGAAGATTTAATAATAAAAGAAAATAAATCAATAACTTAAATAAAATGAAACCTGCATTATTAAAAAGTAAATAAATGAATATTGAGTCACAGAGGAACTATAAACACTAGTTGATGAACAATCACTCCCACAATACTTACTATACATATGAGATGTAACCAAAGCTGTAGTCAGAGTAAAATTCATAGCTTTCAATGTTTTTTTTTTTATTAAACACGCACACAAAAATAAAAAGTGAATTATAAATTCAGATAAAAAGTACAACTGGTCAACAAAATGTAGAAAAGCAAAATAATGAATAAATGAAAAATAGAAATTAAAATAAAAAGGGAATATGTTTTAATCTAAAAGTTTTTTTGAGAAAAAATAGAAAAATAAAGAACTATAATAATATAAGTATAGACACCTCAAAAAACTGCTGGAAAAATGAAAGTGAGGAAACAGAAATATAAACCTAATTGATTTGAGAGGAGTTAAAATCACAGAGATAAATCTATATCTATAAAATATATATACAAATATATATACATCTAAGTATATATATATATTTATCCATGTATATATCTCCAAGTATACATATATTTATTCAAATATATATATTTGATAAAAACATAGATTTCTATAAAAATAAATATTACCAATACTTAATCAAGATGGAATAGAACCCAGAATAGATTAATAATAATGAAAAAAAAAAAACAGTTCTAAAAGTTGTACTTTGCATTCCCATGTTGAGCAGTTCTATTGGCTGAGTTTTAAAAATTTTATTCTAAAAAATCAATTTTTGCATTCAAGGAATTTTTTGAAGCCAAGGAAAATAAGGAAATTTTAATACTAGTTTTAAAAATGGAGCAAAAATATAACTCTAACCTGAACAAATCCAGGCCCTTACCCCATAACTATAGGCCCACTTCACAATTACAGTTGCAAAACTTTTAAAGAGAAAGGAACTGGAATTCAGTCCCATGTTTGAAAAAACAATGTGCAATGACCAAATAAGATTTGTATTTGAAAAGTATGGAAAACATAAGTGATTCAACTATGAGGACATTATAACATAAATTGTAATAGTAGATAAATATTGAAAATTACTTTAAAATGGATGGATAAAAACCTAGTATCTGTATTTAAGGCACATTATTTGCAAATATTGTTAAGCTTCATGTGTTGCAATTGACAAGAAGAATAGGTTTTGGAACAGCTGGGAAACTAAGAAAATACGGTGGGTGAATGTAGACTCTGGATGCCATGGACTTAGATAGGTCAAAATAGGAATGGGTGCTTACAGGTAATAGGCAAAGTGGGAAACATAAAACCAAAAAATCAAAAATACCTAAAATACCTAAAATCAGCATACGAGCAAGTATCACATATCTGTGCAAGCTTACTTATCAATATTTATTCTCAATAAATGTCAGCCACATATTTTTCTTTCCTTTAATGATAATGATTTTTTTAAAACAATTTGAACACTGACATTTTCTAACATATTTGTAATTCACACAAGAAAAATTTACATGGGAAACTTTTAATTATAAACACTGGACCAATATTTTACAGACTATACAACTGACAGCTTTTAAAAATTCTTGTCACAGAAGGCCAGTCTCCCAAAGGGTGTATCATTTCAAAATAATGCTGTACACACCCTGATCATTACTATAAGTTGTTTGCAGTAGAATTGATTTTGTTTGTATCTAAGTTTCTAAGTTCCTTAGTAGGATTTGTGAATCAAGACAATTTTTAGGAATGACGTGGGTAACTAATCACTGTAGAACTGACTGTTATTACATATTTACCACTAGATGGCAATCATACATTGGTAAGGTAAAACACCCTTTGCATTTACAGGGTAGACTAAGGAACTAGCTGTGAAAGAGATTTTTATCAGTTACTGAAAATGGTGAACGAGTGGAGCAATACAGAGAATGTGCACTGGCATTGCCTTTGCACTGTTGAGTGAAATATACAATTCCACAAAGTAGAAACTAAGCATACCCCAGTGCAAATTAGATATCTGACTCTTAACCACAGACGTATGGAATCAGTTTCAGGTTGCCCATGTTAGAATCCTAGCTTCACCTTTGCTAGTTCTATCAGTTTTCTCATCTGAGAAATGGACAGCATAATGATACCTACCTTGTAGATTGATGGTGAAGGTGAAATGCTATAGTATATTAAAAACACAAATACTATTGCCTGATACATATATGCTCAATAAGTGTTACCATTATCATTTGTTATTCATTCATTTGGTATTTTGAGGATGTAGAGATAACTCAAAACTTTTTAATAAAGCTGGCAGCCTTAAACACAGTGAGATAAGAAAAGAAGAATATGTTATGATGACTGGGTCCCACCAAACCCATTGGAAAAACACTATCAAACCATATTTCATCATGTCTGAAATTCTTATCAAGTTAAACATCAAACAGTTATAATTGAAAAATAAATATAATTAATGTAAAAAGGTGTATGTTATATAACTACTCTTAGCTCTTAAAAAACAAGTTTTTAAAACTTACACTAATAATTTATACCATATTTTGTTTCTAAAGAAGAGAGAAAGAATACTGCATATTACTTTTTTTTTGGTTTTAATTGAAAAAAATTTTTGATCAGAAACACCAAAACCAAAAGCTTTAAAAAAAATAGATTTTATTTATTTATTCATGAAAGAGAGAGAGAGAGAGAGAGGCAGAGACACAGGCAGAGGGAGAAGCAGGCTCCATGCAGGGAGCCTGATGCGGGACTTGATTCTGGGACTCCAGGACCATGCCCTGGGCCAAAGGCAGGTGCTAAACCCTGAGCCACCCAGGGATTCCCCAAAAGCTTTTTAAAATACTTTTATTTCAATTTGTTTTATGAGGAATATAAAGCATATAGTGTTTGACCTTCTGTATCCACAGACATATTTTATTGTTATTGGTCTATTCAGACTAGTTTTGGGCAACTGAAACACAGAGTTACATATCAATCTCCAGGTTAATATTAAGAGGTAAATAGAACACACACTATGCTATTTACTCCTTTCCTCTACCAGGGAATGATACCAATGACAGTGAGGTAGTTTTGAGATAAATACAATGTCCAGTTCTCTGATTCTTGGGATTATGTTTTCTTTTGTATGCCCAGAGCTTATTATGTGAAACAGTGTGTATCTTCCTAAATATCTCTATAAAATGAAAGTATTTGGGATTAGTGGTTTAAACAATTTCAGGGTGCTGCAATTTTTTCCTGAGTTCATTGCCTGAGGCAGAAATAGACCTGAGAGCATCCTGTTAAACATAACTTCTACCCTTATAAGCTGATTTATGATTTGTGAATAAATAGGTCTCTACGAAATCCCTCATACTCTCTCTTCCCTGTATAAGCTATCTATTTATATATTTATATAGTGCTTAAAATCATAGTATGAAAGCTCCTTGACAAGTATATCATTTAGTTATTAGAAAAAAACAGAAGCACGAATAATCTTTTTATTTGCTGGAAGCATGAAGTCAAGAGTTCAAATTTCAAAGCATAATGAAGAAGTCGATGTACAATTTCCATAGGATTGTAGTGTCTTGCTTCTTCCTGAGCTTTAGAGGTAGATACTCTGATCATCTGGAAACCTCAGTAGATTTTTAACAAAATAATTTTGAGATATACCTGTTAAATGATTAATGGTCTTTATATTCTTTGAAGGGGGTATACATTATAATTTCCTTCTTAATGTAGTTAAGTCCTGTTGGTGTGAAAGAGATAAGGCTTGAAAATATTAGCGCTTACTTAATGTTTTTTGTTTAATTTTTAAAGTAATATGTAATCACCATTAAGAAAAGTGTCTAGAAAATATATATTTTGAGGCACCTGGGTAGTGCAGTTGGCTTAGCATCCAACTTGATTTTAACTTAGGTCATGGTCTCAGGGTCATGAGATCAAGCCATGCATCAGGCTCTATGCTTCATGGGGAGTCTGCTTAAGATTCTTTCCTCTCCATCTGCCCTTCTGCCACACTTGTGTACTCTCTCTCTCCATCTCAAATAAATAAATAAATCTTTAAAAATAGAGGAAGTGTTTCTCATAGTCTCAGAGCTCAGTGAAAGTTGAAGACACTGCCCAAGGGTTCTCCTGAGGCAAATGACAGGATGTGGTTCTACAGAAGAAGCACTTCCTAAAGTCAGACCCTTTTTCAAGTGTTTATATGACAAAAACAGATGTATCATTTTATTTAATCTCTGGTAGCCTAGTTGCTCATTTGAAAATGGGAATAACCTACTTCCTTAGGTTTACGTGAAGGCTGCATGAGAAAATTTATATAGAACATTTGGCTGTCTTGGGCTCAGAATAAGCATTTGGTAACAGCAGAATTGTTCATGTTGTTGGGCAGATTTTTGCCTTGATGTGTTTTTTTTTTTTTTTTCCCCCCCCTGAAAGCAATATTGTCTCCAGGTCTATTGGCTTCTCTACCTTGACCTAGCAAGAAAGAAATCCAAGGAACACTTAAAAACATTAAGAGCAGGATCTGTATGATACCCATCTTTGTCTAACGTATCAATTGAAACATTATAGGGAATCAATAAATATTTACTTAATTAAAATGAACAGAATTGGAGATGTTAGACCAGGAATGTAGCCACTTTTATTCATACTCCTAATAGTATCATGTGATTAAAGGGATATACTCACAAACATGCACAAACATACACATTCACATGCATACAACTCATTATTAATGAGATCATTTTATCAAAAAAAAAAAAAAAAAACCCAAGCCTACTATTCTTCATTTGCCACAAAACCTCTAAAAAAAATATCAAGTCTTCTCTTAATAATATTACCATGAGGATAAATTTCATTCAAAAACTCAGTTGTGGGGCAATCTTGGTGGCTAGGTGGTTTAGTGCCGCCCTTAGCCCAGGGCCTGATCCTGGAGACCTGGGATCTAATCGCGTGTTGGGCTCCCTGTATGGAGCCTGCTTCTCCCTCTGCCTGTGTCTCTGCCTCTTTCCTTCTGTGTCTCTCATGAATAAATAAATAAAAATCTTAAAAAAAAAAACTCAGTTATAAGGGGAAGCATTTCTAGGATGGCTGAATAAGAACCTTCAAAAATGTCCTCCTATGTAAAAGTTGAGAGAACATTGGCAAAAATTGCTAAAATCAATTTTGTTTAGAACTTAACCAAAGGCCTGCCCCCATTCAAGGAGGATTTATTGGAGGAAAACCTCCCTGTTCCCATTCCTCTCTCTGTAGCTCTGCAGTAGCTTTGAAAATCAACTGCCTCACAATCATGGTAGCTGTGAAAACCAGTACCAGCAACTAGAGGTGCCAAAAAAGTTTGGAGATCACAAAGCCCCATTCTCAGACAGATATCACTATTTATACTTTCTGGAAGCCTCCTGGAAATATCTATATGCAGAGTTTGTTTTTATTAGACCCGAGTCAGAACTTACTCTGTATGAATGGATTATTTGACAGGGCATTTGCAGCAAACAATTAGCGGTATGTGTTTAATATTGCAGCTGCCAGAGGCAGCAATAACAGTCAGACAAGAGGTTGACCAAATTCTTAAATAGAAAAGCAGAAGAATTAAATATCCCTAAGGGCTTTGAAATACTGCCATATTCCTAGAAATGTCGGAGGACACATGCATTTGAAGAAGTGCATGCATGCCCAGAAAAGACTTGAGAAGAGTCTAATCTCTCACCTCTGACTGACCTTGAGAACTTGTGCAAGCAGGAAGCAAAGGCTAAGGCACTCTATAAACTTCCAGAGTGTTGAGGATGTACCCAGCATCCATACAGAGCCACTTGCAAAGGTTGGATGACTTATTGACTCAAGGCATTAAACCAGCACCTGTCCAATTATTAGCTAAATGAGCAGACTTCTGTGGCCACACACAACAAAGAATATATTATTTCAGGAAAGACACTAAGAAACAAATAACAACAACAAATAGCAGCAATGACAAATCCTGGAAAGGAGGAAGTCTGACTTCCAGACTTTCCATATTGCTTTAAATGTCAGATTTTCAACAATGACCAGAAATAGAAAATATGAAAAGAAGCAAGACAATGTACAAAGCCTATACATATTTTATATTATAAAATGGAATTAAAATTGCAGATGAAATTAAGGTTTCTAGTCCATTGACATTAAGATGTGAAAATTACCCTGGATTATCTAGGTGGACCCCATGTAATCACGTCCCCTTTAAATGTGAAAAAGGAAAGCAGAAGGGTTACAGTAAGAGTGATATGAAACTATGTGATGTCTTCTCCCTTCAAGACACCTGTTTTTTTGATATTTTGATCTCAGTTCAGTGAAACTTATTTCAGAGTTCCAGAATTAGAAAATAATAAATTTGTGTTATTTTATGCCACCAACTTTGTGGTAATGTGTTATAACACACATAAGAAAAGAACTAATACAGTGTGAGTATTGTTATTAAATATATTCCTCAATATTCTATTTGTACTGATGCTATTGTAAATAAAATTGCCTTCTTAATTTTCAGATTGTTCATTCCTAAGGTCTAAAAATGCAGTTGATTTTTGTGTATTCATCTTGTATCACTATGCAACCTCATTTATTAATTTCAATATTTTTGGTATAATTCTTAGAGTTTTCTAGATATGTTATCTTCACATATTATTTGCAAAGATTTTCCTTTTTCCAATATAGATGCCTTTTTAAATCTAATTATTCAGCTAAAAACTTCATAGCAATGTTGAATAGACATGGCAAGAGCAGACGTCCTTGTCTTATTGCTGATCTTAGGAAGAAAGTGTTTTGTCTTTGACCATTAAATATGATCTTAATTGTGGATTTTTTGTGGATGCATTTATCAGGTTTAGGGCATTCCCTTTTATTCTCAATTCTGTGAGTGTATTTATCTTGAGAGTGTATTGGGTTTTATTAAATAACTTTCCTGCAACTATTGAAATAGCTATGTAGTCTTTATCATTTATCAATAGAGTGTTTTTTGTCGACTGATTTTTATCAAACAACTTTGCATTCCTTGAATAAATGCTATTTAATCATGCTATATATAACCCTTTTCATGTATTGTTGGATTCAGTTTACTATTTTGTTGAAGATATTTGCATCTATACTCATAAGAGATAGAGGTTATAATTTTCTTGTGATATCTTTCTTGGCTTTGGAAATCAGACCAATATTGGCCTAAAAGAATAAGTTAGGAAGCATTTCCTCTCCCCATATTTTTTGGAAGCATTTGTGAAGAATTGGTATTAATTCTTTGGCAAAATTCATCAGTGAAGCCAGTTGGTCCTGAGCTTTTCTTTGTGGAAAAGTTTTGATTACTAATTCAGCTTGAGGAATTTGTCAATTTCATCTAGGTTATTGAATTTGTGTCACATTGCTGCCATATTTATTGTCAAGTTTTTTGCAGTTTCCTAAATAATCCCTTTAATTCTGTAAATTTGGTAGTAATGCCTTTCTTTCATTCTTGATTTTAGTAATTAGTCTCTCTCTTTTTTTGTTGATCAGTCTAGCAAAAGATTTGTCAATTTTGTTGCTTTTCTCAAAGAACCAACTTTTATTGTTTATTTTCTATGTGTTTTTCTCTATTTCATTTATTTCCACTCTAATATTTGTTCTTTCCTTCTGCTTTCCTTGGATTTTTTTTTAAGTTTCTTAATGTGTAAGGTTAGATATCATTTGAGATCTTTATTCTTTTCAAATGTACTATTTATAGTACATTTACCTTCTAAGCAGTGCTATGGGGAGCAGTCCATAAGTTTCAGTGTGTTTTGTTTTTGTCTCCATTTGTACAAAAGTATTTTCTGATTTTTCTTGTAAAATTTCTTCTTTGAGCCATTGGCCAATTAGGAGTATGCTACTTGATTTCCACTTATTTGTGAATCTCCTAAATTTCCTTCTGTCATGGCTTTCTGTTTTAATTCCATTGTAGTTAAAGAACATACTTCATATGATTTAATTCCTTTAAATTTACGGAGGCTTTTTTAAAGCATTAGTATGTTATCCCAAAGAACGTTTGATGTACGTGTGGGAAGAATGTATATTCTTATTTTGCTGAGTAGAGTCTTTGACAGATGTCTGTTAGGTCTAATTGGCTTACACTGTTAAGTTTTATATTCCTTTGTTGCTCTTCTAATTATCCTATCATTAAAATTAAGAAATTGAATTCCCCAAATGTTATTGTTGAATTGTCTATTTCTTCTATTAATTCTGTGACTTTTGCTTCATGTATTTTGGGTCTTGTATTAGTTTTTTTTTTTTTTATTGTTGCTGCAACAAATATCACAAACATAACAAATTCAACAAACATAACAAAAACAATAGTTTATTACCTTGTAGTTCTAGAGATCAGAAATCAGAAATGGCAGAGGGGGTTCCAGGGTGGCTCAGATGGGTAAGCGTCTGCCTTCAGCTCAGGTCATGATCTCAGGGTC
Organism: Canis aureus; assembly: GCF_053574225.1. NCBI lineage: Eukaryota > Metazoa > Chordata > Mammalia > Carnivora > Canidae > Canis > Canis aureus. The sequence goes on along the minus strand of NC_135646.1, from coordinate 9,733,958 downwards.
TTGGGATCGAGCCCTACATCGAGCTCCCAAATCAGTGGGGAATCTGCTTCTCCTTCCCCTTCCTCTTCCTTTTCCTCCTCCCCTGCTCATGTTCTCTCTCTCTTACTCTGTACCCCTCTGTCTCAAATGAATAAATAAAATATTTTTTAAAGAAAGAAAGAAATCAGAAATGGGTCTCACTGGGCTTACTTAGGTTGTAAAATGCTACAGACACATTGGAAAAACAGTGTAGCACTTCTTCAAAATGCTAAATACACAATTACCATATGACCGAGCATTTCCACTCATAGGTTTATATCCAAGAAAATTAAAAGCATAGGTCCACACAAAAATTTCTATGCAAATGTTTATAGCAGCATTATTCATGATGATCAAAAAAAAAAAAGGAAATAATCAAAATTTCCATCAACTGATGAACAGATAAAGAAAATATGTTATATCAAGACAGTGGAATATTTTGTAAATAATAAAAAGCTATGAAGTACTGATACATGCTGTAATATGTTGAAAAAATTGGTAAGTGCTTACCAGGGATGGTAAAGAGGAAAGAATGAGGAGTAACTAATGAATATGGATTTTCTTTGGGGTGTGTTAAAAATATTCTCAGATGAGGGCACCTGGGTGGCTCAGTTGGTTAAACATCTGCCTTTGCCTTCGAGTATCTCTCTTGATAATAAATAAAAACTTAAGAAAAAAAATTGCCAGATGAAATAGTGGTGATGGTTATACAACTCTGTAAATATACTTCAAACCATTGAATTTGCCCTATAAATTGGTGAATTTTATGATATATGAATTATATATCAATTTAGCTCTTTTAAAAAAATAATTAAACGTATAAATACAAATGACCCTGACTAGTGGTATGATAGGCAGATATAGAGTCACTTTTATGAAATTTTGAAGGGCTTACTATATATCTTTCTTATAAAAGTTAACCATTTCTATTTTAAAAATATTTTGGTAAAATAGTGATACACATTTGATAATTTTAAATTGATGCTTAATGCTTGGAACATCATTCTGGACATAGAAGAAAAATGAAATAATTTTTGTGTATAATCCTAACCCTAAAAGATGTCCAGTTTAATCTCTATAGTACTCACACCTGCATTCTACTTTATGTATAAACTATATTAGAAATAGAACTATAGGTATATTAAATTAGAATAGATATGTACTATTCTATTTGTACCAATTTATACTCCCTTCCATAGTATATGAATGATAATTCTTGGCAACTCTAAATTTTTATTTTTTTTCAAACTCTTGGATGTATAATGAGTATGACATTGACACTAAAACTGAAATTATTAAAAAAAAACTGAAATTATTAGTGAAACTAATCTTTCCTTGTAGATTAGCTATTTATATTTCTTTTGTGAATAACTCAACTTTTTTATTTTTAAAAATTCTATTTCTTTATAAGAACCTTTTTTTTTTGTTAAATATAACCGTTTTATACTATGTAATACATAAAGATCTCCCAGACTTAGTCTTCAAATAAATGTTTGCTTATGGAGTTTTTTTGTTTGATAAATATCTTTCTTTATGGTTTGTTATTGTTATTCTTGTTTGATATTAAATTTTTCCAAAAGTTATGTAGTAGTATTTACTAACCAATTATTCTTATGGCTCTCTTTTGCCCTAATGCATATAAAAACGTTCACCTCACCATTTATTCTCTTGTTTAATGGTTCTCTTTTTTTAATTTCACCATTTAAAATATTTATTTTATTCTTAATGTAACAAAGGAATATAACTATTTTTTCCATTAGGAACAGCGTGAGCTGTAGGCTTGAATCAAACTTCTTTTTTATTGTTTATCTTTATGACTTAGACTTATTTTAATACGAGATGTGTAAACAACTCTATGGTCAGTTGATGATATTGTCTACTGCTGGTATCATTATGCCAATTACTGCTGGTATCATTATACCAATATTTTCAATTCCTTTTTTTTTTTCCATATCTACGTTGTTATTAGATTTTCCTCAAGCTTTGACCCAAAGTACTTCTTAATTTAATGACTTTTGTTGTTTTTGAAGCAGCCTCCACATTTGTGGAGCTCCAGCATGGGGCTTTAACTCACAACCCTGTGATCAAAACCTGAGCTGAGATCAACAATCAGATGCTTAACTGACTGAACCACACAGGTGCCCCAATTCAATGATTCTTAATAAACAAAATATTTTTTTCATTTAAATGAAAAATGTGGGCTCTAATCTTTGTGTCTAATTCAAAGCATTTTTATTCATATTATTTTAATAATTATTTTTATGTCATTTGTTTTGTTTTCTCTTTCTGACATTGCTCCTATCTTCTATTTGATTTCTCAACTCTGTCCTCTATTTTTATCAACTTCATCTAATTTATCCCTTCACCTTTCTTTCAGGGGTGAAGTTAAAAAAATTATTATTTTTCACATTTAACTTATTTTGTTTGCAGATTTTAATCTGATAATTATATTTTTCATTGCTCTATGTAAAAGACCTATAATTGTGGTTCTTGTCTGTAAACAATTAAGTACCATACATGTAACCCAGTTTAGAACTGATCTTGATATCCCCAGAAGAGCTGGGAAGTGGCCTCTGCTACCTTATTTTTTTTCCAGTTCACTAATTTATAGCCACATCTGTCACCTGCCACTGCCAGTGTTGAGGCCCACCCTCAAAGCACTTTAATTGGACAAATATGAAAATACCTTATTTCACATAGATCTGCCATGGTATGTGATCCTGCTGTTTGTATCATTCCAATCTGCCTTGTATGGTAGACAAATATTCACCTTCACATATATAACTAATTTGGGTCACGGATTCATACTTAACAGGCTTGAGAGAATACAGCAGTTTTCATCACCTTTTTTTTTCTCCCTGACTTGGGACATAAGAGTGAGATAGCTCAGAAGGCATGTTCCTGGTATAGCCAATCTGAGCTGCATCTTGAGTCTTCAGCTAGTTTCTGAAATTGACACTTGCCTTATCTGAGCAGCCTCAGAATCTGCCACTGTCTTCCTCTTACAAAACACTTCTGATAGGTGAGCAACACATGGTACTTATCCAGTTAACAGAAAACAATTGAAAATATAGAACTGATACATTCAAATGAACAAAATACTTTATATTATATCCCTTCCTTGAGCAGGTTTATCATCTCCTGTATCCCATCTTTACAAATGTCCCATCCCCAAATATATTGCATGATCCTCACTTTTTTTGTATTTTTCCTACCTAATTGTTTCTAACCTTTATAGATGTTAAATTGTTTAATGCTGAATTGTCTGAACATTTGGCAAATAGGATTCAGTAGTTTTCTAATTGTTTTCTTCCTTTTTTTATTAGTGAATAGATTTTAGAGAGTGCTGTTTTCTCAGATTCTTTACAATTGTCCCATTCTTCTGACTTCTAGAATCATTTCAAAGATCTTATGGCTTAAAGAAAAAAACAAGATGTCGAATAAATAGCTCAATGGGAAACTAGTCTAAGTGTGCTAACTTACCATTAATTTTATATGCTTCTTCCAGAAAGAAGCTTTAAAGCTTCATGAGCTTTCTGCTTTTCTTAGACCTTTCCTAAAAAGGAAGGCCTACTTCTGAGATTTTATGATCCATTCAGATCTAGAGAGAGCTCCCACTGGGTATTCTGCTTATAATTTAGACACTTGTTCTAGAAAAACATCCCTTGCTGCAATGACCTTCTGTGTATTATGACAACTAGTCCCATTAATTCCTTTCTCTCTCTATCTGAAGTGGTATTAATGGGGTTTTCTAGCCTTTTTTTTTTTTCTAAGTTCTTTTTAATGCTGCTCTTCTTTTACGGATGTGAAACTTCAAACCAGACCATTATGCATTCTTCCAACCAATTTGGCGTGCAGTATATTAAGCAAATATTTTTTTAAATCTTGGGCATTTTTTTAAGAGACTATTTATTCATGAGAGACACAGAGAGAGAGGCAGAGAGATAGGCAGAGGGAGAAGCAGGCTCCCTACAGGGAACCGCATGCGGGACTCTATCCCAGGACTTTGGGATCATGCCCTGAGCCAAAGGCAGACACTCAACTACTGAGCCAATCAGGTGTCCCGAAATCTTGGGCATTTGATGACATTTCCCAGTCTCAAATATAGAGCATATTGTTCTTTATTTTCATTCATACATGGCCATTCTTATAAACTCAGGGTGGGGAAAGTTAGAGGCCTGGTCCATGCCATGATCTTAACTCAGAAGTCCATATTTATTTTTAATAGATGATTAAAATTGACCTTTGAGGTCATTTTTATTCCTGAGTTTTTATATAAGCAAATTTTACCCTAAGACTATTTTTGTAAGCAGGAAGTTTCTCAGGTCAAATAGATGCTGTCAAAATAATGACTCCTAGAACTGTTAAATGTCATGAGAAACTAAAATTTTGCCTCTAGTTAAACCAAAAATCATTCAACTGTATCTAAGCTGTAAAGAAATATTAGCTTGTATGACCTAACCTTGCTGATTGATGGCCTGATTAAATTACACAGGAAACCTTGGCAGGTTATTGCAGTTTTTAGAAAATTTTGTTGCTTCACAAATATCAGTAAAGCTCACAGTTCTCACCTCAGAAAGGCATTATAATATATATGAAAGCATTCTAATTGAGAGGATGTAACACCTTGAAAGACTACATAAGCCCTCAGGTCAAAAGTTGTCATTCTGCATCTACAATATGCTTTGATGTAAATGTGCACCAGGGCCACATCCATATGGGCAAACTGGGTCAGGGCATGGCCATTCTATTTATTTTCAACTCTTTTTACAAACTATATCAAATGCTGAACACAATCATAGAATAACCATAGCCATTATAAAGGCAGCAACATGACTGTAGTCGGTTTTCATTCTTAAGTATTGTTACTGGTAATTGCAAGGTAAGCAATATAGAAATCTTAGTGATATACTAAACATACTGTTGTTTTAATTTGGTTGGCATCCTTGTTAGAGAGGGTTGCATTTTTCAAATACCATTAGGGCTTAATTCTCTGCAAGAGCCCTGACTGAAAACCAAGGTCCAGTTAGTGGTGATAGAAGAAAACAGTGACTTATGAAGATATATAAAAGATAGACTCAATAAAAATAGCCCTTCTTGTTGGAATTGGAGAAGAGTGAGAATTTAATATGGTTCCAGAGTTTTAACTTGAAAAACTAGATTTATGAAATAAAGAATATAGGTAAAGGGATACATTTCTGGAAAATTTTATCGTTTGGGGGACGTTTATTGAGTTTGAAACATCTGTGGGACATTTAGGTAGATATTTAGCATGTGACTCTGAATCTCAGGAGAGAGATTTTTGAGCTAGTCTATGAATTATCTACTGCCACAGTGATGTTGCATAATAAAACTACTTCAAATATTTTTAGCTTACTATAAGAGTATAGAATTCATAATTTTGTAGGTCAGCAGTAAATATCGCTCTTACCTGGGAAGATCTTTTCTTTGAGCTGAGCTTCTTTGTATATCTGTTTTTAAGCCAAGTCAGCTGGATGGCTCAGTTCTGATGGTGTCAGCTGGAGTGCCTTTAAAATCCCCCACCTGTCTCATCCCTACATGCTTCGCCCACTGTCCCATGGGTTAGGCTGGGTGTATGCTCACACCAAGGCACAGGTGCAAAGATAAGTAAGCCTAATTATGCCAGAAAAGCAACAGATGTATTTGCATTCTCCTGAAGATTAAGCTTGAACTGGCATGATATTTCCTTCTCATTCTACTGGCCAAAGCCCAGAGTGAGAGAAGGTGGACACTAACAGAATTACAGTGTCAAGTCTTGGATACAGGAAGAGGTAGAGAATTGAAACCATGTTTGCATTCCATCATTTTATATGGATGAGATGACCATGCATCCTGGTTTGTTCAGAAAAGTTCCAATTTATACCTGTTACCCTTATAGAACTATTAATGGCACCCCCCCTTACTGTGAATATTGTTCCAATTTGAGTGATAAATTATATGACAGCTCCATATTGGGGGGGGGGATTGAATAGGGTGAGATGAACTAATTGAATCAGAGTATGTGTAGTGAACAGCAGAGATAGGATAAGAGTCCAGGTAGGAGGTGCCAAGGAACAGGAAATGAACAAAGACAAAATGGGTCTGAGGAAGCCAGGAGAGAAGAGATGCAAGAACAAGAGCTAAATTACAAGATCAACACCAGCAACTCATGAAATAAGATATGCAATATGCCTGTTGCATTTGACAACCAGAAGTCTTTGTTGAACATAGTAAGAAGTTGCAATGTATTAGAGTCAGCTTTAGTTCTTCCTTTTTATTTGACACTTCTGGATCTTAGATTTAAGACAGAAGGGACTGGACTCAGGAATGAGGTCCTTTGAGTGCTAGCATTCTAGGGGTCTGAATACTAAACACCACCTTCAGACTAAAATCAAATGTGCAAGATGCAAGAACTATAGCTTACATTTCTTCCCTATCTCTTTTGACACTAAATAAAAATGGTCTGATGTGTATATATTAGGAATTATTCTAATTTTATTTTATTATAACTATAAATTCATTTTTCTCCATGTATTTGATGTCTTTGATTGACACAAAATTCAATAAGACCTACTGTAGTTACATTAAGTATTAACCAGGACATTATTTTGAAACATTTGGGAAACCGTGATATCTAAGCCTGATCTGAAATCTTACTGAGAATATTAAACAAGACAGCTTTAAGGCTTGTCAAGATTTTTTTGACAATCATCCTAACTTTGATGAACCAACTAAGAAAATACCCCAGTAGAGTTTACTTTAAAAATCTTTGCAGATTTGACATTGTGTAAAAGTATCCAGTTACAAGCAGATACAGACTTAATGACAGTAAATGACATTAAATTTTTTCGAAGAACAAAACTCTCATTTGAAGTGTAGGAACATAGCTTTTTGTAATTTGAAACTTCAAGAATAATGAATTGGTTATCACATAAAGGGAAGAAAATCTGACTAGTATTGACTTTGCACCAAAAACAAAAGAAAAACAAAACAAAAAAGAAAGAGAGAAAGAAAAGAAAAAAGAAAAGGAGAAACCCATGATCTTCATGTTGTTGAGTCCTCTTCTTGGCTGCTGCTTAGACTTTACAAACCTATTTTGTGTGAGTGGACATCAGATTCCCTTTGGGATTCGAGTTTACTTATTTTATCAATAATAGCCTTCTTGTGGAAAGAGAAATAAATCACATATAAATGAAATACAAGAGATTACACCAGGAACTGAGCTTTTACCTTGACGAATCCAATAGCTTTGGCCAGATATCTCAATGTCAAAAGCATTATAAGTATTCTACAAGGTATGTCTGGCAAAGAGAAATCAATAACAAAGTATTGGATTTGATTAAAATGTTTACTTTTTCCCTCTTCTCCCTCCTTTCCCCAGCTAAATAGCCCTTTCCCATACTAATCTGATCTTTTTTATGGTTATTGGCTGGCTTTGATTTTTGTCAAAATGCCACATGCCTTAGAATTTATTTATAAATGATCAAGTTTTCTGCCTCTCCAAAATTTCAATATTAGGGTTCATGCTCTTTTGTAATGCCATGTGTCATTTAACTTGTTAAGAGACTTCAAAGATATTTTAAACACCCCATTTTACAAATTATTTTTATTCTGACAACTTCATAATGCCTTTTATAATTCTTATAGAAGCAAAAGCATGCTTAGCAAGATAATTTTCCCAAGATTGCTCAGCTCAATTGTAGTTTAGTTTTTTCAGTAATTTTGCTCATCAAAGGCTCTTGGATTATTAAAAAATAAATAAATAGATAAAATTCCAGAAAACTGGTTATATTTATCTAGCACACCAGGATCTATTCTTTCTACTTGGAATGTTCTCCAAACTCTTCCTTCCCCTTGTTCTTTTTTTTTTTTTTTTCATTTTTTTTATTTTCATTTTTAAAAAATTTTTATTTATTTATGATAGTCTCACAGAGAGAGAGAGAGAGAGAGAGAGAGAGAGAGGCAGAGACACAGCCAGAGGGAGAAGCAGGCTCCATGCACCGGGAGCCCGACATGGGATTCGATCCCGGGTCTCCAGGATCGCGCTCTGGGCCAAAGGCAGGCGCCAAACCGCTGCGCCACACAGGGATCTCCCCCTTGTTCTTTATATGGCTAACTCTCAGTATACTTTCAGGGCTAGGGGCCTTAGTCATTTTCATTCTGCTATAAAAAATTACCACATACTGGGTGGCTTAAACATTTTTCACAGTTCTGGAAGCTTGAAAGTCCAAGATCAAGATGATAGTAGATCGGGTGACTGGTGAGAGCCTACTTCCTGGTTTGCAGATGGCTGTCTTCTTATTGTATTCTCACATGGTTGAGAACAGAGAGAGGAAGCAAACTCTCTAGTGTTTCTTCTTAAAAAGACTGATTTTATCATGAGGGCTCTACCCTCAGGTCCTAATTACCTTTCCAAAGCCACATCTCCAAATACTATCACATTGGAGATTAGGATTTAACAGTGAATTTTGGGGGTCAAGGGATACAGAAAAGAAACATTCAGTTCATAGCCCTGAGCTTTCAAAGTCACTTTAAGGGCATCTTTCTCTGACCCTCCCAGATTATGATAATATCTCAGATACACCTTTTCACCTAACATTTTCTTATGGAATGGCAGGACTGGGAATCATAATGTTTACTTCTGTATTCCCAACATTGTATGGCATTGAAAAATATTTGTCATCATGCTAATGGTCTAATTGGTACTTTTAGACTTGATAATATCATTTATGGATGATGGCACACATTGCCATTTTTGCATGCCTCTCTCAGGTCCATATTGTCTAGCCTTGACTGATTTGTTATTTTTTTTAAGATTTATTCATTTATTTGAAAATGAGGGGGTGCAGAGGGAGAGAATTTTCAAGCAGACTCCCCACAGAGCATGGAGCCTGACGTGGGGCTCCATCACAGGACCCATTAGATCAAAACCTAAGCCAAAACCAAGAGTTAGGTACTTAACCAACTGAGCCACCCAGGGGCCCTTGATTTATTTTAAAACATTGCTTTTTTATCATGTTACATTTTAGTGCACCACTCAGTCACAATCTGTTATTTATGAGAAAAAAAATGCTCCTTATAATAACATTTGAAGCCCTCTATAATTTGATCTAGATCAATTTTCTGATCTTGGCATACCCCCTTTTCTCCAACACAAGCACTTAGTGCTAGCCAAAGTAATTGTGAGACTAAATCTAAATTATTAAGGGACACCTGGGTGGCTGAGTGGTTGAGAGTTTACCTTTTGCTCAGGTCATGACCCTGGGATTGAGTCCCACATTGAGCTCCCCATGGGGAGCCTGCTTCTCCCTCTGCCTATGTCTCTGCCTCTCTCCCTGTGTCTGTCATGAATAAATAAATGAAATCTTTAAAAAATTATTTTTTCTTCCTCCTGGACTTTATTTTGACTCTCCACCTATTTCCTCACTGACTTTGGTTGCTCTCCACCTTCTTGTTTGTCCATCCAGAGCCTTCCCCATTTTGAGGTTGAGGCACATGTTATGCTTTCTATGAAGTGTTCTATGATGGGTTTAGTCTTCAGTGATTTTTTCCTTCTGTTCATTTTCCATTAGATACTATTTTAGTTATGGTTCTATCACATACTACCAATTTGCCCTAAAGGAACATTTTACTTTTTCTCTATCATCATTATATTCTAAAGCTTTGAAAAACCAAACAGTAAACAAGTGAAGAAACTGTATATATTAACAATAAATACTTTTTATAAGGTTAATTGATAACTCATGACTGTGAATGCATATTCTCAATCAACATGGTTCTAACATGGCATCAATATGTTGTAACAGTTAATATGATTTAGAAAAAAGAAGTCATTGCAGAATCACTCAGGGATATTATAGATTAGGATAGATTGGGCAGCCCTGGTGGCCCAGTGGTTTAGCACCGCCTTCAGCCCAGGGCGTGATCCTGGAGACCCGGAATCAAGTCCCATGTCGGGCTCCCGGTGCATGGAGCCTGCTTCTCCCTCTGCCTGTCTCTCTCTGTCTGTTGTGAATAGAAAAATTAAAAAATTAAAAAATAAAAGATTTCATAGATTAGGGTAGATCAAATTAACATTTCTTCTCTTGCTGGTTAAAAGTAAAAGATGTAATACGTGGCAACATAGTCCATCAGCAGTGATTGAAAAATGAAATGCATATAACTTTATGACAAATTTAAAAAAAGAGTAGCTAAAGATATTGTTACAACATTCTAACTCTACAATATTTGCCTCAATCCTATCCACACTGCTAGGGAGGTGTGTTAAAATGTTTTAAGATTTCTCAACAATAACCCACAATTTGGGGATATGTAAATAAAAGAAGACTCTAGGCATCTAAGCGAAAATAAGAGTCTTAGCAGAAATAATTTTCAACCATCACAGTTTGTCTTTAAATGTTAGAGAAACAAACTAGAAGTATCCCGTCTTTCAGGGCCCATATGAATTTGTAGGAAGTGTCTAAAATGTGCTTCATTATGGAAAAACAATACTCTAAATTAAAAAGAAAGAATACTTATAAGAAATGTTTATAAAAATCAGAAAAGAAGAGCATCTTCCAGGACATCTCAGCACTCTACCCCTTCAAACAAAAGTTTACGTGATCCATTTAAGTTGCTCCCTCTATATCCACCCACCCTGCCACACACACATAGATTTTAGTGGCATAAAAGTGAAAAATATAAAATTGTTGTGTTGGACTCTAGGTTGTAAGGAAAGACAAAAAGATCACAGATAAACAGGCAAGAGAATTGAGGGAAATTCACTTGCACCATATCAAAGAAAAAATTTGTAATTATAGAACTAGAAATAAATTTTAATCTTTCTTTAGAAAGATTTAGAAAGTAAAGATTTAGAAATAAATCTTTAATCTTTCAAGGGAGAAATGAATAAAATATGTATACATTCTAAGAAAGCTTGCAATAATCACTGTAACTGCAGAGAAAATAGGAAAATAACTGTAAGAAAATAGGGAAAAGTTAACATATGTAGAGGACATAAACAACTGTCTCAATGTAAGAATAATTGGCATCACTGACATAAAATGGAAAGCATATTTACAGATATAAAAAATATTTCCCTGAAATGAGGAAGGACTAAATCTATGCAACAACATGGAAATTATCCTAGACCACACTAATACCAAGATATATTATTGCTAATTATTGAACAGCAAGGATAAAGTAATCCTCAAATAAGCAGGTAGAAGAACTATCAAACAAAGTCATAGGACTTATAAATCCTTCTTGAAAAAAGATACTTGACACTGAAAGTCATCAAACCAAAAAGTGAATCAAAAGACATTACAAGAAAAAAAAAGAACTTGATAATTGAACCCATTTAAAATCAGAACTGTGGAAAATATTTTGATCTTATATTCTGAAACTTGGAAAGAATATTACAACTATCAGAATCTGGTGATCACCAGGACAAGAAGTTTAACAATTCTAATTTTAATGAACTTCAGAGATGAAAGTTGGCAGAAATGGTCTAAAAGTGAAATATATTTTTTTCCTATTTTTAAAAACTTTTACATTTTGATATAATTTTAGAATTATAAATATAGTACAGAGAGTTCTCTGATGGCTTTCATCTGACTTACCCTAACAAATATTAACACCTTATATAACCATAGTACAATGAACAGAACTAAGAAATTAACATTGACACAATACTTTTAACTAAGCTATATACTTTAATCATTTGTCATCAATTTTGCCACTGTTGTCTTTTTTCTTTTCTAGAATGCAGTTCAGGATTCACTGTTGCAATTAGTTTACCTTTCATCTCCAATCTGTGGCAGTTCCTCCATTTTTCTTTGTCTTTCATGATCTTGACATTTTAGTAGGGCACAGGTTATATATTTTGTAGAATGACCCTCAAAGTGTGCTTGTTTGATGTTTCTGTGAAGACAGATGACTTCTGTGAAGAATAGCACAGAGGTAATGCGTTCTCAACATATCACAGGGGATGAAACATGTAACTTTAAAAATATTAACTACTCACATTTTTCATATTTTTTCATAAACTGGGGTGGAAGAAAAATGGACTTGAAGTTCAAACATTCCTGCAGTTCAATTCCTTTTTTCTTTGAGTAAATTCAGTTAATGGTGATTCTAGCAAAACTTTATGTTAATATGTAGAGTATGACTCTAATTTTAATAAATTATATGTTTGCTCTATTTATATCTAGTTCTAGGTGCAAACATGTAAAGAGAAAAGTCTGAAATTAATTTTGGCAAATATTGACTATCTGGCCAGTGCAATTTTTGTGTGTATTATTAAATTATGCTTTATCTTTTTCACATGTCCTTTGTATTTTTCTGTTTTTTAAAATTTCCTTTTATAATGAGATTACATCATTTTGGTTAAAAGAGTTACATGCTTTTAAGCTTAGGCTTCTTTATTTTGTACTTTTTAGTTGTCTGCATTAGTTGTCTCAGAAAAATAATTCTGCAAAAATATAACTAAATGCAGTGCTTATCTTGAGGATACAAGGATTGTGGATGCTTTGGATAGACATTTTCTTATCTGTAGCTCCAAATTTTCTACAAGGAACTTGGGTTACTTTGGCCACAAACTGCATATATTACTATTCTCATGGACTAAGAACTGATAATTTCTGAATGGGAGGCAATATTCTCAAGTGACAAACTTCAGTTACTTAGTGGAATGTTAGTTTTTTCTGTATGTTGTGACATCTTCAAAGGGCAGTTGGTATCTTCTTTATATTAAATATTTGGTGGCTATCAAGTTAGCTAGCACTCTGAAAGTATTAATACTTCTGAAAATAATTGATAGCTTTTGAAAAACCCCATTTTGAAGGACCTGCCATGAAGGGGCACTCTTTATTTATTTAAAGAATCCTATAAATACCCTATGTTTCTTTTGGAAAGTTTTAATATTTGGGTATATTATTCAAGGTTTAAAAGACTCTTACTATAGTTAGTCCCATATTTGAGAATTTCCTCAAAATCTCCTGATGTATGAACCGGATTATCCTGTTAAAGAACAACCACCAATTGAGCTAAAAGAAATCCTTCTATAAGTCATTTTGGACTAAAATTTAAGGCTCGTAAAGAAATCAATTAGTTTGAGTCATCTTCTATTATACTGCTGATGGACATTTGGAAAAGTGAATGCCTGGATAGTGATTAATGTAAAAGAGTGTAAATAAAAGAGCCATATCAAGTTCATTATAACTTGTTTGGATAGAATTTCTGTTAATAGAATAAAAGTGTACTTCATGGAAATAGGGAAGCCAAAAGCTAGAATGTTTCAGTGATCAAACTTCTTCTAAAGAGAAGACATGTGATAGGAGCCTTTGCATAGTAGTGGTAATTGCATCCACATATGATAGATATTAAAACCTAACCTTTTGCATTTAATTTCATGGTCACCAAACAACATTCTACCCACAAATTGACCTTCATTGACTTTTAAGATTGGAAGAGAATGTGAGGATTTAGTATTCTGCTTGCCAAGCAGCTCTATTTTGTACTTTTAAAATTGTCAGTATGCTTTGTTTTTATCCATATCCTATGAGTTAGTTTTGAACAAGCTAGTCTCGACTGTCTAAACTTCCCATGGTCCCCATGGTGTCTTCCCCACCCAATCCTTAGCCCCAACAAATGCTGCATTGAAAGGCTCATGAGTAGCCTGTCAGGCTCTCACTTTGAGATGTCTGTTTCCTTTCAGCAGACACCACAAAACTGTGTATGTCAGAGTTAGCATGATTCTCTAGTTGAAATCTTTAACCTTTCAATCAGCCATTTCCTTTTCCAACATTTTTCTTTCCTAATAAAAGTCTTTTGGTTAATTGATATCACTGCTAAAAACAAGGTTCTCTTTGCCCTATCCTGAGGTATGCATCTCCAAAACACAAATGAAACATGGGGTGTTTTTTTTTTAAATAATTTTAAGTTCTGTGAAATGCAGACTTCATTGAGAAGATGATCATGTACTTCTTAATGCTCCACCATATTGTGTATCTGTCTGTAATCTCTACACTAAGGAAACTAGATCTTCTGTAACTTCCTTATTTTTCCCATGGGACTTAACAGTGCTTTCATTTTCTGTCCAAGCTCCTACTGAGAGGCACATGGGTGGTTCAGTTGGTTAAACATCTGACTCCTGGTTTCAGCTCAGATCATGATCTCAGGGTCCTGAGATTAAACCCCACATCTGGTTCCACCCTCAGGGTGAAGCCTGTTAGAGATTCTCTCCCTCCTTATTTCCTCCGGCCACCCGCCCCCCCACCATCTCCCACTCACATAGGCATTCACTCTCAAATAAATACATACATACATACATACATACATACATACTTTTAAAAAAACCTCCTACTGAAAGTAGTTTTAAAATTAATTCTTTTCTACATATTTAGATGTCCTCAGTGCAGTTATGCAAATTTTAATATTGCTATTATACATTTATTTGTGAGCTATTAATGGCAATATTTTATTCTTTTGTTTTAGGAATTATATTTGTCACTACGTTATTAATTTGTCCCTCAATTGTATGTTAGAGCTTTCAGATATTTAATTAGACCTGTGTTCAGCTTGGCCATTTCTGCATGCTTTTGAGAGAAGTTATATAAGTGATGGTCATAATTAAAAAATTAGAGTACAAACTAGGTCTGAAAACTGTACTTAGTTGAAACTATTCTTGAAAAAAAAAAAGAAACTATTCTTTTATGACCAGCAGAACAAGAATTATCTTAATTTTAGTTTTTAGTTCCTTAGACAAATATTTAATGTATATTATACATTATATATTATGCATAATACATATTTTATAATTTTTTATTCAGTTACTAGTTCATATATATTTGCATAGAAATATAAAATATATATGAGTACATGTATATGTAAGTATGCATATATAATATGGCCAATTATTGCTGATATTTTTGCTATGTTATAAAAAGGGAAAGTTTGCTCTTAATTCTGTATTAGAGAAATAGTTCATTTCAGGCAGGCATTTTAATATAGCTTTAAAGAATTTATAACTTATATGACCTAAAATGAAATAAATTAAATTTAAAGGAAAGCTATGATTGAGAGGCATGAGAGAGAGAATTGCTGAAGGTAGGGACAGCTCATTCCTAAAGATGTTAGTGAGATGCCTCACTAGACTAGATTATAAAATCAGATATGGAGGAAAACACTTTTCCCCTCACTTCTACAAAGCAAAAATGGTAATATATTCTTGAATGTGCAGAACAAAATCAAATCCCCTTCATAATACAGAAATACAGCTTATATGAATGACCCCTGATGATATACCATATTTGTTTTAGCATTTGTTCTTTACATTCTTAACTAATTTTATTTATTTTTCTATTTATTTATTTTTTTAAACTAATTTTAAAGCACTGTAAAATACTTAGGAAGAATGGTTATAGGTTTTAAAAAGACCACTCCTTAATAGTCTTTGCATTATCAGTTTCACAAACAATATTTCCAATTGTTGAACAGTTTTGCAGTTTGACTACAGTATCAATAAATCGCACTGTGAAAGATAAAGGATTTGCAGCCAAAATATTAATTAAAATTACCTCTAAAAATAAATAAAACATTTTGACTTTATGTATAAAGCAACAATTTAAATCACACTCTTAGTATAGAGCCAAACTCCTATGTTATTTGCTCTGCATAATTTGCCACTCTGAGAAAACCTCAGAAGAATTATTCAGACATATAGTTATTATATTAAATTACCAAGGCAAACTTGGACTTATAGTTATCATATTTCCTTGAGCAGCAAAATAGGTATTTTCCAAACTACCTATCTTTCAAGATAGGAGAAACAACAGTGCTAAGAACAAAATGTTATCTCATGAAATATACATTTTTATTTTTATTTTTTTTTACATTTAATACCTACTTATCTGAAATATGATAAATTTGAGAAAAATAATGATAGTAAGTTTTCCATGGGTTAGGGAGCCTGGATGGCTATCAATTAAGTGTCTGCCTTCGACCCAGGCCCTGGGGATGAGTTCCGCATTGTGCTCCTTGCTTAATGGGGAGCCAGAGTCTCCCTCTCCCTCTATCTGCTGCCCCTACCCCCGATTGTGCTCTGTCAAATCAATCAATCAATCAACCAATCCTAAAAGAGAGAGAGAGAGAGAAAAGAAAGAAAGAAAGAAACTTACTTTTCCATGGAAAGTTTCACATCTATGAAATATTTAAATTTTATACCAATACAATAGTATACATAAGAATTTTAAAAATTCTCTACATTATTATTTGAAAAAATAAATTGTCAAGGAATAATTTTATAGTGTGATAGCTAGTATATACAGATAGAATGATTATAATATGTAATCAATAACATTAAATAATTTGTTTTGTAATTATTTTCATGAAAGATGTATAATTTGATTGTAATTTCAGTAGACCAACATCAGTCATAAAACTGACATCCTTCAAACTACTTAAGCAATTTCAAGCCTTCTAAATATTGGCAAGTTTAGTGAGAGGCACACTTCAGAAGATTTCTAAGCCAATGACTTCAGTGACACTATAAAACACCTCCAGGTTATGTGAGGGAAAACCCTGAATATAGAAATGTGAAATCAAATAGAAAAGCTATCATATTAAATCCAAAAGGTCTTATTAGTAAATGATACTTTCCTTTCAGTAATCTTACTGTATTTCTCAAAGACTTTCAATTATGTATTTGTACCAAGGAAGTATTGTTCAGGATTTGAAAAGTGTGCAAATGTATATAAGCTACACAATTAACTATTAGTAAATAGTCTGTTACACAACTGAGAAGTCTCAGAAGTAGGTAATAGAATCAAAAGTATTTTTGCTGTTCCCTCTCCAACTTCCAGTATCATCACAAAAATATCAACAATCTAATCATGAATGACAGTAATTTAAAGCGACTTTCATTTGTTATTTTGGTAGACAGGACAGATAGTTTTACTTCTATTTATCTTTCTTCAGTTATTTTCTTGACCATTATTCTGTGTGTAGATGAATTGTATTCTCTTGCTTGTAAATTACCTGTTTATTAATTTATCTTGTGGAATTATTTTCTATTTGAAAAAACTATAATTCAAATATGTCTCTCTTTTTATGAAATATTAGTAATTTTGTTTTAGCTTTACTTCAATATCAGTATATTGAATTTTGGAGCTTGTATGTTTTGGTCAACATTTTTGGGAAGTATAGAATGATTTTTTTTTAATCAATGTAGGGCTTAGAAAGTCATCCCTCATACCTACAATTTGATTGATATTCAATGACATTTCTTCTACTTTTCTGGTGTATTTTTAAGTCTATTTTTACAGTAGTTTTAAGCTTCCAACAAAATTGAGAAGGAGCTACAGAAATTTCAAATATGCCTTTTGCCCCATTAGCAATATCGCCTACCAGAATGCTATATATATATATAAATATATATAAATTTATTTATATTTATATTTTATCAAAGATTTTTATCAAGGATTGACCTGTCATAATCACCCAAAGTCAAAGGTTTAGAATTCACTCTTGTACATTCTGTGAGTTTGGGCAAAAGTTTAATGACATATCTGCAATTATATATCATACAGCGTATTTTCAGTGCCCTAAACATCTGTGTTCCCTCTAGTCATCTCTCCCCACCCCTGAACTCCTTAGCAACGTGATGTTTTTATTGTTTCAATAGTTTGCCTTGCTAGAATGTCACATAGTTGGAATCATACAGTATGTAGCCTTTACAGATGGTCTTCTTTTTTCACTTAGTATTACGCGTTTAAGTTTCCTCCATGTTTTTCCATGGCTTCCTGGATCATTTCTCCTCAGTGCTCAAATAATATTCCATTGTCTGGATGTGCGAATTTTATTTGTCCAATCACTACTAAAGGACATCTTGGTTGATTCCACATTTTCACAATTATGAAGAAAGCTGCTGTAAACATTCATATGAAGATTCTTATGTGTTCATACATTTTCAACTCCTGGTAAATACCATAGAGTTTAAATGCCAACATTTGTTATTTCCTGACTCATTCATTTTAGCCATTCTGACTGGCGTGAGGTGGCTTCTCATTGTGGTTTTGATTTGTATTTCCCTGATGCTGAGTGATATTGAACATTTTTTCATGTGTGTTTTGGCCATTTGTGTATCTTCTTCGGAAAATATCTTTTTATGTCTTCTACCCATTTATTGATTGGATTATTTGTTCTTAGGTGTTGAGTGTGATAAGTTCTTAGTAGATTTTGGTTACTAGCCCTTTATCTGATATGTCATTTGCAAACATCTTCTGCCATCTGTCAATTGTCTTTTGGTTTTTTCAACTGTTTCCTTTGCTGTGCAAAAACCTTTTATCTTGATGAAATCCCAATAGTTCATTTTTGCCTTTGTTTCACTTGCCTTTGGAGTTATGTCTAGTAAGAAGTTACTGCAGCTGAGGTCAAAGTGGTTGCTGCCTGGGTTCTCTAGGATTTTGATGGACTGCTCCCTCACATTTAGGTCTTTCATCCGTGTTGAGTCCATTTTTGTGTATGGTGTGAGGAAATGGTCCAGTCTCATTCTTTTGAATGTGGCTGTCCAATTTTCCCAACAACATTTGTTGAAGAGATTGTCCTTTTTCATTTGTATGTCCTTTCCTGCTTTGTCAAAGATTAGTTGACCATAGAGTTGAAGGTTCATGGCTGGGTTCTGTATTCTGTGCCATTGATCTATGTGTCTGTTTTTGTGCCAGTACCATACTGTCTTGAGGATTAATAGAGCTTGAAGTCCGGAATTGTGATGCCACCAGCTTTGGTTTTCTTTTTCAACATCCCTTTGGCTTTCCTGGTTCCATACAAACTTTAGAATTACTTGTTCCAACTCTGTGAATTAAGTTGATGGTATTTTGATAGGGATTGTGCTGAATATATAGATTGCTCTGGGTAGCATAGACATTTTAATAATATTTGTCCTTCCAATCCATAAACATGGAATGTTTTTCCATTTCTTTATATTTTCCTCAATTTCTTTCATGAGTGTTCTATAGTTTTCTGAGTACAGATCCTCAGAAATTTTTTGGTTAGGTTTATTCCTAGTATCTTATGGTTTTAGGTGCAATTGTAAATGGGATCGACTCCTTAATTTCTCTTTTCTGTCTCAGTTAGTGTAGAGAAATGCAAATGGCTTCTGTGAATTGATTTTATTGCTTGCCAGTTTGCTGAATTCTTGTATGAGTTCTAGCAATTTTAGGTGGAGTCTTTTGGATTTTCCATATAGAGTATAATGTCATCTGCAAAGAGTGAGAGTTGTCTTTAATCATTAGATTGTTGATAATTTTCCTTATAATTTAGTTTTTATGTTTTTAAATATAATCTTATATGTACAAAAATATAAATTGAAAGTGTAATAACATAATTTTACTTATGCCTATTTATGATATTAATGGGCCTCCATTAAGACTTTCAAGTAGTGCTAACATAAATAAATTTTTAAAATCTATTTATGGGAACTTTGAATAGGGACTAGCATGAAGAAGTTTGTCATCTGTATGTATGCTATAAGTCCCCAAATGTGTCAATGTTCTTGTTAGGCAGAAATGAGTATAATATTAAATAATGTTTTACAGTTTTCAAAGTGCTTCTGTCATTGTTGCATTTGGAGACACCAATCAGATTACGCAGATAGATCTGTAGGTGAAACAAATCTGACATGATCCAGTCCAAATCCACACAAGTCCAGTATATGTTGATCAGTAGAGGTCACTCCAATTCATATTCTTATACTCTAGATGAAACACGTTTAGAATTCCCTAGTTGGTATTTTAAGAAAAAGTGATTAAAGATAATGTAATTATGAATATTTTAATAAAATGACTAGTAAATTAACACATACATATTTGACTACACTTTGCAGCCAAATTTTAACACTGTTATTCCTCTCAATAAATGCATAATAATAATAATAAAGTACTATTTGATCCCCATGCTGGGATCAAATGCTGTCTTATGCACACTGCATTTCTAGTCTTTACTCTGAATCTTGCAGTAGTATTTCAAACTTCCTCATCAGTTTCTGCATCGCAGTCTTTTTATACCTATGACTTAAAAAAAAATCTTTAAAAATATGAATTCCTTTTCTTTTTGTTTCTACATCCACATACATTTTCTTAAGCATTCAGCATCATACTATTTTATTTTCTAGGGATTTCACTCCCCAAGTGTCATGTTGTCTTTGGTTAGTCTCAGGCTGAAGCTTGTGCATTGTTCTAGTGGGTCACTGCCAGACTTTGAGCTCAATGCACACAGGGCTAATTCATATCTTCAAATGATGTACATCTAAGTTCTTATTCCAGCTTCTGCTGTAGCTAACTATTCCATAGCCAGTAATTTCATCCTTAAATGGAAGGATTGCACGGTAGGGTTTCACATTTATTATGCTTACAAAATTCCATCTTAAAGAAAGGGCTGACTTCCTGGAAGCTGGCAACAAGAGCAGTTATCCTTGTAAAAAACAATGCATTTCTTACCTCCCCCTCGTCCTTTAAAACAATTCTTTAAAGCTATGTGCTCCATGCAAGTGACAACTCCTCAGAGCCTATTGTTTGGAGATCCATAAACTTTACTTCTTAGTGTTCACAACTTCTTTGTGAATTATATTTTAGCAAACATTCTTAGTTTGATCCACATTAGAGAGTCACAGTAGAAAAGTATCTTTTCTTTCTTTTACAGATGAGAATACTGTTTCCACAAGCAATTAGGCTTTTAAATGGCAAATATGTGATTGAAACATAAGAGTGCTAACTTCTGCCAATATTATAGTTTGCCTTATTTTCAGAATAATTAAGAGCTATTATTGAGTACTAAATTTATACACCTAAAAGATCTTATTTACTTATACTTGTAAGGCTTGAGTATAGAATTCACACAGAAGATAAACTAATATGTACCTTGATATTTACTAATTCCTTGATGAATGGTACAGCCTTGGTGAAGGAGATCTAATCAATGAAAATGTGGCAAATTCAGGTGAAATCTGTGCTATTTTCCAGAGTTTATCAGAAATGTGATGGAGAATCTACTGAAATCCTATCTATCATTTCCCTATTCACTCCACTGATTTTATGGTGGAATAAATGACACTCCTAGAAAGACCAATAAAACATTTTAGTGATTATGAAACCACAGGAAATTAGAGGACTCAGGGATAGGTACGTTGTTACCAATACTTCTTTCTCTTATCTACACTTGCAGGGATGGAGGGACAGGAAAGGTAAAGAGCTGGCTTTAAATATGATTTAAATTAATGAAGTTTGGATTTCTGAAAAGTAGATTCATAAACTGAAATGCTCATTCAGTTAGGTTCCCAGACAGAAATACAACATAGTTCAGAATATTAGAAAAAGCTTTGTTTGCCCTGAAACAAATTCTCTTGATTTTATCAAGAGAATTTCAATCTGAATGCAAGGCTGGTCATTATAAACAATAGATCTGTTGTGGGAAGGAAAATAACAATTTGAAAAGGAAACATGAAAAATAATTAGGGAAAGGATAAGAAAGAATATCTCATGCCTCTGAGAATGGAAATTACACACTCTAGTCTCACATTTCAATGTGTGGAAATATAGATAATCTTATATTTATTACCAGTATTTGAAGTGATAGTATATAAGATTGGATTTGAATAATGCAAATATATGCCCTATTCAATAGAAATAGACTAGTCAAGTTTGAGTGGATGTACAGCTTCTAAGATCCCTGTGTTATCTCTAAAGTAGAAGTAGCATGGAAAAGAATATTTGGGTGATAAAGAAAAGAAATGCGTGGAATGTCATTTCTAGGATATGATAGCTTTCTTCCTCTACTCTAAAAGCAATTGAGTGAAAGAGGGTTTATTTGAATTTGGAATGATGCCAAGCATTAAAACTGACTTTAACGAAGGGGAGTTTTTTATATAGAAGAAAATACGCTCAAGAAAAGGAAGACTTTATAACAAAGCTACCTAAAGCCCAATGAACTGAGTTTCCTGTTATTAGAAATTTTAAATAGAGGCTGGGCATTAAAATAGTAGAATATCAGTAGGAATAATTAAAACAAGGAAGTGTGATTATATTATATGGATTTAAGGGCTCTTCTAGCCTTAAAATTTTGGAATTCTATGATATATGAATTCACATTCCTTAAGCTAGTTTTAAATGTATCCAAATTATCATTATAATATTTCCAAGTATGGTAAACCTCTTATTTTATACCAGAATCACAGGCAGTGCTTCTTCTGGAACCAGAGAAATATCTTGTTCTATCTACTATAAGACTTTCAGACAGGACATTGGCTTCACGTAATGAAGTACATATCCTGCCTCTGCTGACCTTAAATATTTTGTCAAATCAATCCTCCTAGGACTTGAACTCAGCATCACACCCACATATTTTAGTTGCTGTGTACTCTTGAAAATCAGAAAAGAGTACAGTGAAAAATTCTGTAATCCAGGACTAAGATCAGATGTCAAAACAAGGTAAAGAAGCAGTATCATTAGAGGAGACTTTTTCACTGGAAAATGGACATTCCCCCATTCAATGCCACTTAGACTTGGAAAATCCTTTAGCTAGTGGAATAGGTAGGTATCAGTGGGAAGCTGACACTTGCCTTGAAAATCACTTACCAAAACCTGGGAATGCCTGTGATTATACAAAGCATAGATCTCAAAATAACTAAATTCTTAAATGTATTTTCTACTCTTCCTAAAAAAAAAAAAAAATCTGGTCTTGTTATGTTCCCAGTGTTAACATCCTAAAATTAATATCTGATTACTTTCTTAACTCCTTTTAAAACCCTTTGATCTCTCCTTGTGGCGCACAGATTAATATAATTTAGGACTGCAGGAAAGGTCTTTTATTATTTGACTGTTGTTTATCTACTTAGCTTAATTTTTTCATTGTTCTTTTCTTCTTGAATGCAAAATACTTAAAAATCTCTGATTATGCCGCAATTTTTACATGCTGAACATTCATCCTTTTTCCTTTCCTGCTTTCACATTGTGAGCACTTGCTTATACAAAAGATGTGAAGGATATGAAGTACACATATTCCTCAAATTATTTACATTTTTTTGGCTTAAATTATGAGAGAAGTCTGTATATATTCAGAGATCACTTTATTAAATGCCCTATCATGGTAATCCAAATAATCCAAATACTCATTGAATTAGACTTTTTTCAGTAGGAGTATAAGATATATTATTTCTTCAACTTACTTAATGTGAGCTAATTATTTATTCATTGAATTTATTTATGTCCTGCATCTATCCAAACAAGATATGAGGTAGGTGGGGGATATGCTATTTTCCTGGGCCTATATGATAATATCCTCCAACACAATCTGAATTTATGTGTGTATAGTAACTCAGGCAAAATTCAGAAGGAAATAATTTAGTATGCCATGAAATTAAGCTTCTTTAAAAAGTAAATATCCAAATAAGAAATCTAGTAATAAGATGGGACATAGGATCTACTTGCCTACATTATTCTTTTCTTACATTATAAGCCCTGAAAAATTATCTATTAGAAATAGGACTCTAGGGACATTAGCATATTCATAATTGTGTTTCATACATTAATTCATTGATTCAATAGCTATTTATCAAAATTCCCTATGTGCTAAGTATGAAGCTGGCATTGGATATATAGCAGTTAATTTAAAAAACAGTTTCTGTTTTAATATATGCTACATTCTATTGGCAGAGGGGGGGCAATAAATAAATAATGATAAGTGCTATAGAGAAAAGTGCTATAGAGAAAAGCCATTCAGTAAAGAGTAACAGAGAGAGGCAAAAAGTTAGGATGATATAGTATTTTAAGTGGGATTGGAAGAGATGCCCTTCATGATAAGGTGAAGTTGAAGAAAAGGTCTTTAACTGAAGCCATGGAGCAAGCCATGGGAATATCCACAGGAGATAGCATCTTAGTGCCAGAAGAAATGGCGTGAAGATATCCTGAGAGGAAGAATGCTTCGTATGTTTGAGAAGTATGGAGGGATGATGGATGGAGTTGTCTAGTACAGTGTCTGGAGCATATGACTAACTGTGAAATGAATAAATGAATCTCCTATGTCTTCTAGAACATTGGGTCAAAAGAAAGAAATGGAAAAGGAAGTATCAAATGTAGAAATTGTGAGATAGCTGAAAAAATATATTTAATGTTATGAATATAACATTTTCTTGACACAGTCATAGGGTATGCATAGAAACTTAATTTTCAAAAGGATGAGAACTCTATTTTAGTACCTATGGATATATATATCAAACTATTATAATGACCCAGGTTATGTTTTTCAAGAATATAAAGAATATTCAATTCTAATGTATCACATGCATGCATATGAATGACAACTAAAGAATACTCAGAAGCATGTTGGATACAATAAGAAAATTAAATAATAAAATAATTCCCAAGATTGAAATTGATACGTAATAGTTTAAAGGCATTACTGGGCATCTCTATCTTATTTTCAGGATGACACCATTATTCATGATCTCCATATAAAGTTTCATAAATTAACCTACCAATTTCTGTCCTTCTGCATCTACAACCTAAGCAATAACATAATTAAAGGATAAAACAAAATAAAAAAGAGTAACATGCTGGTAGTTTTACAATTCCAATATTTTTCTGTCCTCTGTACCAAGATTTGCTTTAAACTTGTTTGTTTTGCTATAAACTTGTTTATATGTGTGTGTATATATATATATATATATATATTGCCCTAAATTATGTAGTTATTCCATTCTATTAACACAGATCTATGAACAACTGAAATCTCTCTTTCCTTCTTACATACATCATTTGTGCATTTACACAATAAATAGCATGTCTTATAAATACTTTATGCCAGGCATAGGAGAGTCCACTTGCCAGCATCTTTCCACTCCTGTGTAAAAGTGGAAAGACTGAGCTGAAAATCTGATTGAAATTTCTCAAGCAACTGGCAAAAGTACACCTGGAGCTCCAAACAATACAACCAACCAAGGGCAGTGGTTTTGCAGCCAGTAAGGGAAGGCCTGATCTTTGCAGAACACTCTGCTTTTGCTAGCATCTGTAATATCTGAAAATAAGGCTGTCTTCTGAATTCACTTTATGTATGATTCTTGGTTGATTCTAGATTTCTACACAAAAGAAGGGTATATCATTTGGGAACAAAGGGAACAGAAGTTGGATGTGGGCACTGTTTACTTCAAAAAAGACCATTTTCTGTGTAGATTGGTGTTCACTTTACTCTGTCACAGTGCCCTCATTCACCAGCCAAATGCAGCCAGCAGCTCCGTATCAAAGGCTAAGGATTTAGAATAACTTGGATGAAAGCATTGTTTGCCCTTTTTGTTTTAATTTTTAACTTAAAGTTTGGGGGACTCTCACAAATTAGGCACATTAAATGTATATCAAAATATTTTAATTTTTTTCAAGTAATCTAAATTTAGAGCTTTTCTGATACAATTATTTTATGAGCTCATTGATACCAAAATTTTTATCTTTTACCTATAAAAAACACGAGAAAATACTTCAATATAATTTGGTTATAGGTTTTTCTGCCACATAAATAATACGTATATATCTATAGTAAGTGAAAATATTGTGACTGATATTCCTTTTACAAATTCAAATAATCCTGTTGAGTAGACAGACACAGGTATATGAAATTATAGAATAATGAAAGTAATTGGATTCCATTCTACTATCTATAGACATAAGGATAAGCAATTCCATGTAAAAACTGGATATCACAAGAGAATCTCTTAAAAACAGTATCAAGTTTGAATATTACCCAGAATTTAAAATGTGCTGTTGTAAGAATTCTCTTATTTGATTTTCAAAGCAACACTTTAGGCTATATTGAGCAGGACTTACTATCCATATTTTTAAAAAAAGACAATGAATTCCAGAAATGTTAAGTGTAAATGTTAATGGCCTGTCCAAGGTCATGGGGGCTGTCCAGCAAAACCAGAATGAGAAGTTAACCAAATGTAAGTAAGAATGATTTAGTGTACTTGTTAACAAACTGGATCCACTTTTTCTCTTTTTGGGCATTTCGACTTCTCTTATTTTGTGGAGCTGAGGGAAACCCTGAGTTTTGCTTGACTTGGAGCACTTTTTGAGTTTTGGTTCATCATTCTTTCTTTCTTTTTCCCTTTCCATCCTCAAATATTTTATCTTTCTTGCGTGCCAAAAGCATACAATTTTGCATATTTCAAATCATATCTTTTGAAAAGCCAAAACATTTCAGAGAAATTCAGAAATTCATATTCTATATATTTTGGGTTTGGTTAAGTACATACATTTGAGCAACAGACTTAATTTATTAAAAGCTTATGAGAATGTTGTTTATTGTTGACTAAATATCAGTTGATGGCACTTGTAAAGATCATTACAACTGCTTATCTCAGTTGTGATTAATACTATTGTGATTTTTGTGGGGGTTTTTTTGCCACATAGTTTAAAGCAAGGGAGAAGAATGTAAAACTTATATGAAAGAATTTTCAGTCAGACAGAAATACATTACAGTAATTCTTACCCTAGAGCAAGACTTAATGTCCATAATAGCTTGCTAGCCCATCAGAAGGACAGATTTGAGAAAGAGCCACAGTTAAATTATTTTTTATTTTTGTGTTTGTTTGGATAATTTTTTAAGTAAGCCCGAGGCCCACCATGGGACTTGAACTCATGACCCCAAGATCGAGAGTTTCATGCTCTATGGACTGAGCCAGCCAGGCACTCCTGCTTGAATATTTTTAGACAAATATATTTTTAGGTCTTTAGTATTAAAAAGTAAAATTTGAATGGCAAATATATGTACAAATAAACAACAGCTGCAAAGTAAAAGACAGTTTTAAATATCTGTCTATTAGTGAAGGACTATCTGTCATAGAGTCATTTCTTTTTAATTCTGCTAATCTGAAACTAAAATACAGAATGGGAGAAGATATTTTCATTCTTTTTTTTTAAAAGATTTATTTATTTATTTATGATAGACCCACACATACAGAGAGAGAGAGAGGCATAGACACAGGCAGAGGGAGAAGCAGGCTCCATGCCAGGAGCCCGAAGTGGGACTCGATCCTGGGACTCCAAGACCACACCCTGGGCCAAAGGCAGGTGCTAAACCGCCGAGCCACCCAGGAATCCCCTATTTTCAAATGACCTATCAGATAAAGGGCATGTATCCAAAATCTATAAAGAACTTACCAAACTCAACACCCAAAGAACAAATAATCCAATCAAGAAATGGGCAGAGGACAGGTCTTCTTTTCTCCAAGAAGACATACAAATGGCCAACAGACACAGGGAAATATGCTCCACATCACTTGGCATCAGGGAAATACAAATCAAAACCACAATGAGACACCATCTCACACCAGTCAGAATAGCTAAAATGATCTACTATATGTTGGCTAATTTAATTTAAATTAAAAAATTATAAGGAAAATAGATATCCTTTTATAACTGTATAACCTTCTTCACTCTGTAATCCACCTTTCCTCCACCACCTTTAAACTCTCCTTCTCCAGTGCTTGTTTCTCTGCTGTACTTAAAAATGTACTTCTCACAGCATAAAAAGCAAAAAACAAAAACCCAAAAAACAAAACAAAAAAAACAAGTAAGCAAATACGTGTTTTGATCTTGCCATTCCCTCTCTTGGAAATACTGTGTACCTTTCCTTATTCTTTTATAAAAACACAACTTCATTCATTCATTCATTCATTCACATATTTATTCATTCTGGAAGTATTTGCTGAGTACTTCAATTAGTCAATCCTAATTCTTGATGCCTAGAAACAGAGAGAAGAATGAGTTCTCAATCAAAATCACAGGGAAAGAGTACGAATAAGCAATTCATTATACTTAGGGAGAGAAAAGTTATAAAGAGAACGGTAGAAGGATCATGCAATGCATAAGAATATGAAGAAAATGATGGAAATAAAATTTTCTTGGAATTAATATTTTACCAAAAACTCCTAGATGTTTCTGTTCATGTCATTAATGTCCATTCATTTCTTAAACTAGAAGTCATGTCCACCACTTGAAAGTCACTGTTTTTTTAAACATCTACTAATAACCTAAATGGAAAATCTAATGGCTTATCCTTAACCATTCAACTCATCAAAACCTTTTCTCTCTCAAGATCTAGCTCAAAAATATCCTCATTTCTGGTTCACTTCCTTCAACATCCAAACTGCATTCCTGGACCATTTAGTTCATCGAAACATAAACAATACTGACCTATTGTATTGTATTGTATTAAACTTTTTAAATTATCTTAGTCAATGTCTAAAATTTCATCATTCTGAGGCTACATTATCCACAGAACCTAACACATAGCCCAAAAACTAATACATACTAAAAATAAATATTGATTTAGGCAATTAATCTAAAAGGATATAGAATTAATCCAGAAAGTGTGCAACAGCAGTTTGTCTCATCAAACTTGAATTACTAAATAATACAAGTAAGTATATAATTGTTATGGGCTCAAATAAGATCTTGAGATTCAAGCATTTAGTATGCCACTAAAAGCAAGAACGATTCGAGAAACACACACAAATTACTGATAGCATATAACCATTTGTAAAAAATAATCATAAATTGACTTTTTAACAAATTACTTTTTTTATATTCTTGCAAATAGTGGCAACAAATTGGCTACTTCAAGTGGTGATACTACGGTTAAATTATGGGACCTGTCTAAAGGCAATTGCATTTTGACCTTTGAAGGACACAGTCATGCAGTATGGTCCTGCACGTGGCACTCCTGTGGTGATTTTGTGGCTTCTTCCTCACTGGATACAACTAGTAAAATCTGGGATGTTAACAGGTAAGAAGTACTTTTAAGCATTATTAACCCTCTCTGTTATAAATAAAGGCAATGTTTTTTTTTTTTTTCCTCTCAATGCTTCCCCACCAGGGAACATTAAAAAAAAAAAAAAAAGGTGTTAGTTGATAAAATTATAGAAAGCTACTGAAATAATGTCTGTAAAATCCATTTCTAACTCTGTTAATCATTATTGTTATAACGAGTCCTTTCTAAATGTAAGTATAAAGATCAATCCTATGTAATAGGATTAGAATTATTTCATTGGGAAGCTGTTTGTTTTAAGCAGAAGAAAAATCAATACTTATTTTAAAGAATGAGAATTTTAGTTCTCCCTTCCTCAGAATTGCTTCATTATCAAATCAGCAATTTAATAGACATGAATATTACAGAGATAATTACTTGCTTTATGCTTAAGTTTGATATATTACAATATTTTTCCCAAATTAAATGCTTATCAATTCACAAGTTGCAAGAACTAATATAATTTGATGTATGTAAAGTGTTGTAAAATACTTTATAGATATAGAAGTTTTATATTTTTATCTTAATTTAAGACAGACAAATCTATTATGCTTACAGTGTTAAATACTTCTCATCCATGTATTTATGTATAATTACTATATCCTATTAGATATGAAAATAGTATTCAAAAAGCTGCTATCAAGTATCCTGACTGCTTCAGCTAACCCAAGGGATTATAAATCATCAGTCAGACTTCTGTCACTTAAATTATTAAAATAGTGCCCAGATTCCAAATATGAGATAATGACTCCTAGAAATTTAGGTAAACAATTGTCACTGAGCTACTGTAGTTTATTTTGTAAAAGAAAAATTGGCTCACTATGAAGATAGACACTACTTATTTGGGGTTATGGGTAGAACAGTTACCTTGAATAAACTATCCATTCTTTCTTGAATTATGGGTAACCTATTTAGGAGAGTGGGCAAGTATGGTGTTTGCAAAAAGTCAGCAGGTTTCCGGGAGGATTCATTGAAAGGGTATGCTCTGTCCTATGCATAAGTTGACTGTCTCCTAAGGCCACTTACCAGTTACTCTGTTCTTTTTTCTCAGCCCCAAACTGACCCTTCTATACTGTTTGTGTGATGTGTGACTGGAACTTTGCAGACTACATTTTTGCTTTGCAAGCAGACTCTCTGTTAGGCTTTGGTAATAGTAGGGAACTTGTGGGAGACTGTAGGGCTGGAGGAGGTAGAGGGGATTTGCTTCTCCCTGTCTCCTACCTATGGGCTTCTTCTGGACCTGTAGTTCCCGTGAGCATCACCAGCAACACTTCACCTCAGTAACACAGCTTCGGTCTTATCACAGCAGCTAAATCCAGTTGGCAGCTATTCTAATGCTTGCAGTGAAAAGCTGGATCATGCTATCATCAAAGACATTAGCTCCAGCAAACAGGCGCCTCCTTCTCCGAGGTCTGTGTTCCCAACTCAGCATGGCCCCTTTTCTAAGCTGAGGAACACCAATACCAGTAGACAAGTGCCCCTTCCTCGGAGGACTAAGTTTCACTCCTGTAGGCATCCCTCTTTAAGTTTCTAAGTTTAACCAATTCCACCCTATTTCCTTTATTCACTAAGTTCTATGGGTGGTAGCTCTTTCCTGCAGTGCCTCTTCTATGATACCTTAATATTCTCTTTTTCTCTATTTAGTCATCCAGTTAACAACTTTATACATAGGTAATAATCCCATATATTAAATTCTTACTGTTAAAATGATAGGTGCAAATTTTGTCTCCTAACTTGACAGATAGAGGACATTAATGAATAAATAACAGAACCCACCTGAGTTATACAAATTCAGCTAAATAATGTTTGGCATATTCTGCATGGGAAAACATGGCTCCGAATAATATAATTTAGACCTATTTCCATCTAAAATAGTTAATAATTTAAGATGTGTTTTAATTCTCAAATGGATACCATTTACCTATCTGGAGTAATCAATCATATTTAATTCTTAATTTTATTATGTTTCTATATTATATGATCATATTTTATAAGTATTAATTTTATTATGTTTCTATATTATATGATCAGATTTCATATAAGTATTTATTATAGTATGCTGGAATTTATTTTTTAAAGATTTTATTTATTTATTCATGAGAGACATAGAGAGAGAGGCAGAGACATAGGTAGAGGGAGAAGCAGACTCCATGCCCTGGACCGATGCAGGACTCGATCCCAGGACTGCAGGATCATGCCCTGGGCCAAAGGCAGGTGCTAAACCACTGAGCCACCCAGAGATCCCCAATATCCTGGAATTTAAAAATATTTTATTGAGGTATGATTGACACCAGGTTGTCACAAAAAGCTATACCTATATAATGTATATAACTCGATGAGTTTGGTAATAAGTATATACCCATGAATAAGTATACACCATCACCAAATAAACATATCCATGTTTATGGAAAAAAAACTTTTTCCTGTCTTCTTTTATTACTATTACTATTATTATTATTAGTGACAAGAACTCTTAATATAAAATCTAGCCTCTTGATAAAATTTTAAATATACAATACAGTGTTGTTAACTATATGTACTGTGTTATGCAGTAGATCTGTAAGACATTAATTTTCTATAACTGAAATTTTAACAATAGTGTCCAATTTTAATGTTTATCACCTTTGGATTAGATGAGAATCCTAATAGAAGATTGTGGTGCATTCTAAAATATAGTATCTTTTCCTATGTTTTAATCATTCGAAGTGTTTAAAAAAAAAAAAAACTATAGTTAAAAAAAACTAATTCCCAGTAGACTCAGTCCTACTTAGAATTATTTCAAAAGTTTTGATTTGATGACTTTTCTCCATGACCTTAATATCCAAATACTGTCTTCCAGTTGATACCTGGGAGACGATATAACAGATCAAAATTGCTCCTAATTGATGTCAAAAATTCTTTATATTTCAAATTTCCGATCAATGTCAAGAGCTTACTTTCATCACCAAAGGCAAAAAAATATCTACCAATTTTGAAGCTGAGGTAGTGGACCAATAATGGCAAATAAGGGAGAAATTGATTATTTCTATAGTGGTTATTGATATATCTTTGAGTCATAATCAAAACACTGGCTTGTAATTTAAAATTACTCATGGATAATACTTTGTAAATAAGACTAAAACTAGTATCTTTAAAATGCTATAGGTTATTGGAACTGGCTTAGTGATTTAAGGGGAGAAGCTATTTGCCTTAGTAACATGGTGGCGGAAGCTGTCCTGTACTGGGCCATAATACTCTTATTCTGAGGCCATATAGTTTTTAATTTAAAAAATTATATTTATAGATTTTATTGTTCACCAGAGAAGAAGGAGTTTAAAATATATTTTTCTCAGGATACCTGGGTGGCTCAGTGGTTGAGCATCTGCCTTCAGCTCAGGGCATGATCCTGGATCCTGGGATTGAGTCCCACATCAGGCTCCCTGCATGGAGCCTGCTTCTCCCTCTGCCTATGTCTCTGGCTTTCTCTGTGTCTCTCTCATGAATAAAAAAATAAAATCTTTAATGTATATATATATATATTTTTTTTTCTCTCTCTCTCTCCTACAATCTGCTTTTATCTTTGAGCTCCTGGCTTAGTTTTGAGCGTCCTTTAGTTGATGTCAGGTCCCTACCCTTGCAACTGCTCCTCAATTGGACATTACTTGCCAAAAGCATCCAATTAGCTCCTTATCAGTTGGATAACTGCGAATCATAATTAACATAAAAAATCCCAGATCAAGAGCTACATTTACAAAGTGCTAATAAGAATCTCTGAATAGTATCTGTGGTACAATTAGTCCGAATGTGTCGACAGTCTACAAAGTTTCTATGAATAATTAACAGGAATATTTCGATGGTCTTCTGAATGATTATTTATATAAAGTGGAAATTATATGTTTCAATTATTAATCATTGATTTCTACCTTAATTTTCAAATATATTTATTAAAAGTCAATCTTGGGATGCCTGGGTAGCTTAGAGGTTGAGCATTTGCCTTTGGCTCAGGGCATGATCCTGAGGTCCTGGGATCGAGTTCTGCATCAGGTTCCCCACGGGGAGCCCACTTCTCCCTCTGCCTGTGTCTCTGCCTCTCTTTCTCTGTCTCTCACGAATAAATTAAAAAAATCTTTTAGGGAAGCCTGGGGGGCTTAATGGTTGAGTGTCTGCCTTCCACTCAGGGCCTGATCCCAGGATCTGGAATTGAGTGCCGCGTCAGGCTCCCCGTCAGGAGCCTGCTTCTCCCTCTGCCTATGTCCCTGCCTCTCTCTCTCTGTCTCTCATGAATAAATAAATAAAATATTTACAAATAAATAAATAAATAGACAAAATCTTTTTTAAAAAGTCAATCTTAAAGTGCACACACACACACACACACTCACACACTATTATATCCTAAGTAGGAAGTGCTTGGCACATAGTAGTTTGGTTGCATAAATAAATATAAAGAAAAAAATCAACATATACATATGGAGAAAGTGTTCCCATCTACTTTGGAACTAAAATTTAATTGTTCTATCTTATCTTACATAAATCTATAAAGTGATTAAAATGGGATAGGAAGATCAGAAAAGATCTTGGTCAGCTATAAAAAATAGCTTGTGTTTCTTTAAAGCATAAGATTATCAATAAATTTTCATAAAATGACTGAATAATTTTACACTGTGTTATAGACATTAGAAAAATTGAAGACTCCATTACTGCCTTCACTGAGATTACAAGTAGTTTTAAAATGCAGCAATATTGAAGCAACCAGAGAATATGCAATGCATCTGCAATTTATAATATCTGGTAGGGTATTCTGGGTGACTCCTAGTTGCTTTTCTCCCATGGTATCTGTGTTTTGGCTGAGTGGCTCTACCAGACTATCACTCTGATATTTGGAAGGCAGATCATGTACCTGCTTAGCTTCTAGCTTGAGGGGAAGGCGTTGGAAACAGCTAAAACGTTACCCCACTGCTGGAACAAGGCATTACACTGGCAAGAACTGGGTGGCTTAAAACAAGAATGGAAGAACACAGAGGTACGTGTAACACTCAATAGTTTTGGGACCCCTAGAGTGAGACATAAATTTACTGCCCTTATATCCAGGAGTATTGTTTCAGATGCCATCAAGATTAAGTTGAGTGAGAAAAAAAAAAAAAAAGCTAATTTAAGAACTATATTTAGAAAAGTAATTTGTCATTACTGCTGCATTACTCTGACTGGAAGCAAATGTGTTAGAAACCTTGGGAGTTTTGAGATAATTTCATTGACAACAAAACCACGAGCCCATTCTTAATATCCTCAACTCTTCAGACTCTTAAAACGGTCATTAGGGCCCTGAATCTGCATCCGAAGGAAGTTCACTTCTAGTATTTTACAGTGCACACTGAAGGCACAGAACACAGCACTCACCTTAGATGTGATCATAGAGCATAATGGACAAGAAAAAACAAAACAAAACAAAACAAAACTTTCCATGAATAAAGCTGGAGATCACAAAGAACCTCTCTTACAAAAAGAGACATGATTCAAAGAACTTTCTCCAGTGCCATGGCAAAGTTCCTCAGGATTCTATCACTATTTAGACTCGGGACTCTTGTGTGTTCCCCACTTTTCTACTTTTTGTATTGGAGTTTGTGTTGCAGTTATTCTGTCCTTACTTCACCATCGTACATTCTCTGTGGTGATGTACAAGGCAGAAAACCTGTCTGTTATTTGGCTGGTCACCAAAACATGAGATGCTTCTGACCCCAGTGGAGCAGACTGCGTATCATGCAGAGATCATGCATTGTGAGATACATGCAGTAAATGAGTAGCATTTTTTGTTGTCTCCTTTGGTGCACAGGGTGGGAGGTCAGTGAGATCATGCGGAAGGAAGGATGGCACAGATGTTGGTGGGCAAAAGGCCACACTGTGGCAGAGACTGTTCTCTGTTCACCAGAAGCCACTCTCTCCTTTTTCCGTATTATTAGTTGGTGCCTGGCTATCTAATTTTTTTTTCTCAGCCTCCTTTCAGTTAAGTGTGGTTATGTTACTAAGTTCTCTATAACAGAGTATTAGTTGAAGTGATAGGTGCCATTTCTATATTCTTTTCTCCTTGTGGTGAGATGGGATATCAGTGACCAGCACAAGAGTAATCTTAGAAGCCAATTACTGAAAATGACAGCAATCATCAGCATGCTTGAAGTCAAGCCACCCCCATTCTCTACCTCCAGTTGGCCTGCAACATGCTCTGGACTCGTAATCAATAAGAAAAAATAAACTTCTCTTTTGTTTGAGACATTATATTTGTTATATATAACAATTTGTTATATATAACAATATATATTCTCTCTCTTATATATATATAAGAGAGAGAATATCTATTTGTTATAGCACTTTCGCCTGCCCAGTCCAAAATTAAGTACCATGACTATTTTTCCAGTGATAAGTTTTGCCCCTCATGACATAGTCATAAGGCAACTAAGACAAGCCCTGCACTGTTCTCAATATTATTTGGAAGGAGTAATAATTCAACTCCCTCTATTTTTTCTCCCTTTGCTCTATTTCCCATCCCTAATTCTGTTGCAATGGTGTTGGAGCCTCTAAAATTCTATGTGCCGATAGCAATACCTGTAAGTCAAATAACTGGTTTTCATGGAAGTTAATGTCCGTAAAAAAAAAAAAAAAGTAAATTATAAGATATTAATTATTAAATATTAGTGTCTCCATTAATGGAAAACTGATTCAATAATAATGATTTCATTTAACCATTAACAGGAATAACAAATACTGAGAATCTCAATTCCATAGCAGCTTTGACCATGTTCACTGATAAGAACCAGTTTTGCTGATTGCAGTGAAGCTGAACAGGAAAGGATCCAGTGTGAGTGGAGTAGCATGAGCAGACGAATGGATGGCAGAGGAAAGGCAATTAGTTATATGGGGGTGCACATATGACACAGGATCTTGTAGCTTATGTGAATGACTTGACTGACCTTTATTCTCAATGCGTTAGGAAAGCACTGGAGGATTTTGAACCGAAGAGTCAGATAATCTGTTTTACACTTTAAGAGGATGACACTGGCTACTGTGTTGAGATTGGACTGTGGAAGGGGAAGCATGGGGGAACAAAATAAGGCAGGAAGATGGCTTGGGAAGCTATTGCCACAATCTAAGCCAAAAGCAGTAAAGGTTTGCACCATAATGGGAATAGTGAGGATAATACGAATTTTTGCATTCAGCATAGATTTGGAGGATAAAGCCAACTGGAATCACTGAGGAATTGTGTTGACAGAGAAAGAAAAAACAAATCACTCTGTTAAATGTTGAGACACCTGAAAATCAAAAAGTTCATTCTCTTTATGCTGGAACACTATCATGAACTTTTTAAAACACCTTTTCCAAGCAGATTCATCAACTGGCATTCCAGAAAAGGCTGTAGAATGAGGAATGCCTTCTCATTTTTCATCTAACAGGTGATTTCAATTGAAGAGACTTGAATGTTCCTTCCTGCCCACTAGCATTGCTTCCTTCTTAATTTAATAATTCATTTCCAATCATAACCCCTGGGCTGGATGAGATGAGAGAAACAGAAGGCTGTGGATGAAGGGAATAGCTAAAATTAAGTAAAAGGAAATGTAAAATATTAAGATTCTTTTATGGTGAGTTATCTTCTTTTAATAATATGTACTATTAATTTCTTTTGGCAAATGATGCGCCAATGTAGACTCTAAAATGGGAAAAATTATTTTTATTATAAATAAGTAATAAAAGCAACAAATATAAAAGTGGAGTTTAGTATTTATAATATAAAATATTTAATAATATATTTCATGTTCTTTATGATTCATTTGCAAAGTTGGATATGTTAGAGATGAAGGACACATTGTACAATATTAATGGTTTTAAAACAAGTATTAAGACTCAAAAGCATGGATTATTGGTATATTAATATCTGTCTGGTATCGTAAAGCCCCTTAGTTTTCCTTCTTTTACTTGAAAAGGCATCTCAGTATATATTAATAGGCTGCTAAAGCAATCCTTGAAACATAATTATGTTACACTAAAAGGAAGGGTAACATATTTATATTGACCTCTTGTGATCAATCCTGCTCCATGGATAATAAGTCAATTATTACATGATCTTGGATTTTTGTTTATATTTAAATGAATACTTTCCACCTGGTATCCAGTCCCTCATTGGGCTCCCTGCATGGAGCCTGCTTCTCCCTCTCCTTATGTCTCTGCCTCTCTCTGTGTGTCTCTCATGAATAAATAAATAAAATCTTTTTAAAAATAAATAAATAAAAATAAATAAATAGTTTCCCTTTGAAATATAGACTTTATTTTTTTAATTTTTAAAAAGATTTATTTATTTATTCATGAGAGACACAGAGAGAGGCAGAGACATAGGCAGGGGAGAAGCAGGCTCCATGCAGGGAGCCCAATATGGGACTCGATCCCGGGACTCCAGATCAGGCCCTGGGCTGAAGGCAGGCGCTCAGCCACTGAGCCACCCAGGCATCCCAAAATATAGATTTTAAATTATACCTGCATATTATTGAACATAAATATATAGATAAGGAAAAAAATGAAAAAAACAGCATATATTTTTTTCATTCTCATCTTTGCCCCAAAATAATACATAATTCATAAGCATTATTGAAGAAACATCTACGTTACAAAGAAGAATATGTTAAAGCTAAAGTTTAGATGTCATTTATCAAATTATAGAATTATTTAAAAATGATGAAGCTCTTACACCTAATATAGCTTTGTGTGTACATGTGAAGAATGTGTCAAGCAACGGTATCCACTTGCAGTAAATTTGATGTCAATGTACTTTCACATCAATAAACCTGGGTTGACCAAAAAATAGGTTTGATGTCACTAAAATTTCAAAATTTGGCCCTATTCACTTATAAGACAAATATTGTTTCATATAAATGAATTCTGTAATTTGTATTTAACTTGTGCTAAATAAGTCGTACTCTCTATTGTCTTATAAACCAGCTAAATTGTATATATCAAACAATTGGGGGGCGCCTGGGTGCTCAGTTGGTTAAGGGTCAAACTCTTGTTTTCTGCTCAGGTGATGATCTCAGGGTTGTGAGATCCAGTCCCAAGTGGGGCTCCATGTTCAATACAGAGTCTGCTTGAGATTCTTTCCCCTACCCCATCCCTCCCCCTCCACTCTTCCTCCCACCCCTGCCATGGTCTCTCTCTCTCTCTCTCTCTAAAATAAATAAACAGAATCTTTAAAAAAAAGTAATTTGGATGAGTATAGCAAATATGTTAAAACATGATATTTTGTCACCAAAGTAAGCAATTTAACATATAAAAACTGCAGCACCCCCTCTACACCCACTCCAGAAAAGATCTAATCAATAGATGAGTCTTAATTCTCCTCAGTGCTAATGACTAAAAAGTTCTAGGATATTTCTTCATTAATTAAAATAAAATATATATATTAAAATAAAATGATCTACAGTGATAGTATACATGAAGTTAAAAATGGGAATCACATGTATTTTTATATTTAAAATTTGATCATATGTGTGTGTATGTGTATGTCTACCCATATGTTGGTATATGTATGTATTCAGTGAGTTTAAACATTTAGTTCAAAATTAATTTTAGTTATATAAATAATTATCTTAAGTATTTTAAATATCTAATCCAAATGATATTTATTTACTTGTTTTATCAATGACTACAAAACCAACTTGTTTGAGACCCATTTATTTGAGACAGCAAAAACTAAGTATCAATATGCCCCTGAAACGTTGTTTTGAAATTACTGAAATGGTTTTCATTTAAACTCTGAGATTTGTTTCAGTTGTTATTGAAATGAATTGAATGTCCAAATGCATCAAATCAAAATAAAAGAAGTAAACTAGATGATATAAAAATAGAAAGCAATAAAAATTTAGGTAGAATTAATCTTTCTTATATAAAACCATATTATTAGATGGGAAACACTGCCTATTTAGATAATAATGGTGAATTTGTTTTCTTTAATAAAACACTAGAGAATACAATTTTCATAGAAATTTCAAAGAATTTAACATGTGTCCTGCATAGAAAATGGATCAGATCATATTCAGTCAAAGAACATGGAATGATTATCCTGTCATTTGGCCTTTGGTCAATTCGCAGCCTAGACTGGGTCCTGAGGGAGGCAATCCCTCTCTAGGAGTAATTTCACTTTGTAGAAAAGTCATCCCTTTTGATTTGGCCTACACCTGCTTAATTCAACTGCTTAATTCATTTACTGGATTTGACCACAGAATTAGTAAAAACTGCTTGCTTACTTAGAAATCGATTATTTATTCATTTATTCAATATTTACCAACTGTGTACCAATTCATATCTCTGGAGCTGAGGATATAGCACTGAACAGGGCAAGCAAAGCTGCAGTCCCAGTGGAGCTTACATTATGGAAGGTGCCACTGATGATCCACACCTTAGAAGTTACTAAGGAAGCTCTCTACTTGGCCATTGATCTAAAGATTAATTCCTTAGCTCTAGAGATGCAAAATGAGTATCACTGAGAAGTGAATGGCTTTCTGAAGTGTTGTGAGTGTATCCTACTTCTCTATTATTGCAAAGAATAGTCTTAGGAGTATCCGTCAACAACAAGGTGGACTTTTAAAATGGTGCTGAATCTTCTCATCATTTTAAAGATGATTTTTTTTTTCATTTGCGTTTGGGTTTTATTAGTAGCCTGTAGGCTCTCATAACACATAAATATCCCATTTAAGATAATTCAAAGCAGTCTTTGCTTGAAGAATGAATTTTTCTGTGATGATTCTATTTCAGTTTGGTTTGGGATTATTATACCAGTTTGGTTTTGTTTTGAGTAAGGAAGAATATGGTGAAATTTAGAATAATATATATTACCAAGAAACAATCTAAATGCTATTGAGCAATAACAATTAGAAATAATTATAAGATGTGTTTTATTTATATGTTGGTTTATTTTTACCTCTGGCTAGTAAAACCACCTAAATTATATAATTTCTTAAGTATACTGACAGATTTGGAGGGATCCAAAAATTGTTTTTTCTTACTCATGCTATGTAATGCAGCTACTTAAAAATTAAGCTTAAACATGCTGAATGTGAGTTACATATAGTTATTTTATGTATCAGTCTCTAAATACATGCCCCAGTAAAATTTCTTACTCATAAATTTAAGATTTAAAGTTACTTTGGAGACTCACCTGGATGGCTCAGTCAGCTGAGCATCTGACTCTTTGATTTGGCTCAGGTTATGCTCTCAGAGTTGTGAGATCAAGCCTCATTGGGCTCTGCCCTCAGCATGGAGTCTGCCTAAGATGCTCTCTCTCCCTCCCTCTCTTTCTCTCTAAAATAAATAAATAAATCTTTGTTGGAAACTCATGGTGGTTATCTAAATATGTATTTTAAAAGGTGTAACACTTAAGCCTGGAAACACGAAATGTATCTTTATAAGAAATCCCTAACCACTAAAAGAATGAGCATGTGACATTTTTTTACTTGATTATCTTTCCCCAGATTTCTGACAAGTTTATAAAAGCATCTGATGCTTCTTATTTGAGAGATGGTGTAGAACTTATTTCGTTGTCTATTCCTATAGCTGTCATGTGACAAATTAAGTTTGCTTTTTAGAGAATATTAATGTCAGCATCTCCAGAATAAATTTAACTTTATTATTTTACATATATGAATTAATGTATCATAGGTATGTGCAAAATCACAATACATTATATGTCTGCACAGCAAAGACGCTGCCTGCATGCATAATATTCATTATGAATTATAAATTTCTTACACAATAATATTAACAGACATATGTTAATTATATGTGTAGTCATCTTTCCTCCTCTTTCTCATTTCCTGTTAACTCATTTCTAGGCAGGTTATGAAGTCCTAGACTGGAGGCTTTCAGCGATATCTCCAAAAATATATTAACTCTTTATTATCTGAATTATCAAGGCTCTTGTTGTTTATATTCATATTCTTACCATTGCGATTCACCTAAGGAATTAATCCACAAATTGGATTGGATTATTCACTGTTCCTTTAGAAGGTAATGGGATTGAGGCACCTGGGCGGCTCAGTAGTTGAGTGTCTGCCTTCAGCTCAGATTGTGATCCCAAGGTTCTGGGATCGAGTCCCACATCAGGCCCCCTGCAGGGAGCCTGCTTCTCCCTCTGCCTGTGTCTCTGCCTCTCTCTCTCTCTGGGTCTCTCATGAAAAAATAAATAAAATCTTAAAAAAATAGTATAAGTTAAATTTGTTTGGAATATTGACACAAATGCCACCTACCACTAGACCTCACAGTTTATTCATGAATGTGTTCACAGTACCCAAATAGAGCTTGGATCATCCTGGGAAAGTAATAAACACTTGTTTTATGAATATATAAACTAATGATTTATTTTCCCACTATACCCTTCACAATCAATCCCAGACCACTTTTCCTTCTTCCCACCTTCCCCCAAACCACAACTTCTTAGAAGCACGTGCTTTGAGACTGTACCATTAGCCACTTCTTCATTTTATAGTCATATACTTACCTCCTGGTCATCCTTTTCATATTTTGAATAATTTAATTCATGTTTTATTGTCTTCATTGAGTGCAACATTGATATCCAAGCAGAAAATTCATCTAACACCTTGGCGTCCAAGTTTCTTCATCCTTTTCCTTCCCAAAACTTTCGAATTATGATTTTAAATTTTCTACTCTGTAAGCACAATCTTCCCTCTCTCTGGTTTATATATTCCACTCCAACAATTCGTTCCTGTGGTATTAGTAATTCATTGCCTCCAGTTTTGTTTTGTTTTGCTTCCCTTGCCCTTGATAATTGCCTTTTTTTCCCCTCTTGCCCAGAGTGTATCCCAATGCCCATCACAGTGACCCCTCCTTCCCACATAGCTTCAATTCCCTTAGTCTTCTCTTGCTCTGTATTTCTTGCCTGTCAAAACCCTAATTCTGGTTAAGCCAAATTCTCTTGCCTACTCTATGCCTGTACCTGGTAAGCCAAGCATGACTAGAAAAAAACAAAAACAAAAAATGAACCATGCTGACTGGTTTCACTTTACATTTATAGCATCAACTCACAAGTTGAATCCTACTGCATCTGTGCTGTTGATTAAGTTTCTACCATAGGAGATGAATATTTCATACCTTCTACCTCTATCTTCAAATCCCTAACAGCTTCCCTATTCCTTTTTCCCCTGAGTTGATGATCTGGATTTTTAATTTCATTAAGCAAATAGAAGCATTTGGAAGAAAACTTTTTAATCTCCCCACTACCAAATCCATCAGTGATTTAGAAGATGATAGATAGATAGATGATAAATAGATAGGTAGGTAGGTAGGTAGGTAGATAGATAGATAGATAGATAGATAGATAGATAGATGATAGATAGATAATAGATAGACACACATAGAGATTTTTTTTCCCCTCTCTTTCTCTCCAGGTGTTGGCTGCGTGGTTGTATTCTGGACTGGCTTGTCTGGACAGGTAGTTTAAGATGGACTCTCATCAAGCTTCAGCTGAGGCAGGAGGGGTCACTCTTCCTGTAGTCAGTCCTTCATCTTCCAAAAGGCTTGCCTGAGTTTCTCCACATGGTGGCAAAAAGGGTCCAGTAGCGAGAAAGAGCAATCTCTAGTGAACAAGAACTTGTTCAAATCTCCTCTTTTCAGTGTCTCATTGACCAAACAAAATCACATAGCCAAGACCAGGGTCAGTGTCAGAGGTGACTACTTAAAGAGTGTGCATATAGGGATAGGAATAATGGCAACCATTTTGCAAAAATCCACCCTATTTCTAGCCCTTTAAACCTCTCATAATCATCCCCTTGCAAGTATATGTAGTATCATACTTATATTTTAGCAATATTTTATATCACATAATTCAGTTCTTCAGTTGACCTAAGTGCTTAAGTAGACTTTTATGATCAGTCTGGGATAAAGTGGAATCTGACTTTTTTTATTACAATTCTTACAAACAAATTGTTGGAGAAATTCTTACAAATAAGTTTTCAGAATAATTTCAGCCTTCTCTGTTTAGTAAATTTTAGATGATTCCCTATTATTTTCTGTCTCTTTTTATTTTGAGTTAAATAGTCACAATAAGTTGGGAAATGGTAGTGTCCATGTACTCTTCATCCAAATTACTCCAGTGGTAATATCTGACCATTGTATATTATCAAAAGTAGGAAACTAACATTGGTACAGTGTTAGTTAATACAGTTAATTAATTAGTTAATACAGTCTAGTGTCTGTAGTTTTTTCCTCTCTTACTCTCACTAGTGTCTTATTTATCCCTACTTTTTTTTCATGCTTCTCCTAAATGAAATTCCTGAGAGGCTCTTCTCTAATAATCTATCCTATGTTTTTTTCTTCCAAATTTCAGTTAAAGATTATACCCTCTAACAAGCCTCCTGGCCTAGCCTCTGATGGCCACACTTTTCTTTCCTATTTCTTTTTTCTTATTAGAGTCAGACTGTGAGTTTTTTGTTTTTTGTTTGTTTGTTTTAAAGATTTAACTAATATATTTATGAGAGACACACAGAGAGAGGCAAAGGGACCCTGGGATCACAAGGTGAGGCAAAGGCAGATGCCCAACCACCCAGGTGCCCCAGACTGTGAGATTTTAAGGCCTTAAGCACACACACAAAAAAATCACTCCTCCCACATATAATTAAAAATGAAAACAAACAATAAAAGATTTGTGTAAAAGTCCATCAAAATTTGATTTATCCCCATGAAAACCCCTTCAATGCTACTGTATTTACTGATACTTCAAAATATAAAATTATTTTAAAATTCTCTCTCTCATTTTTTTCCTCGTTCTCTTTGCCCTTTTCCCTCTTTCCTATTTTGGTGCAGCTGCTTTGCTGGTGCCTAAGGCACAAGCTTTGTCTTTCTATTGGGTAATCCAACACTGACTTTTATGAATAATTTGTTCTATGTCATAAAGCATTCACATTTCTGCTCTAGTTCTCTTTATCTTTGTTGTCCTTCTGCTACATCATAATCTCCTGTTTCCTGTATCTTTTAAAATATCCTCTATACCCCCTTCTAGTTAGCTAATGCCATGTTACCTCGTCTTTTGCCTCACCTTTTCCTTCAGAATCTCCTCTTAAATCTTGGCCACTTTTCAAAATAAACAATTACTCTCTATATCCCCCCGTATATATATTTATATTACAATTGTTCCACGGATTGCAAGTAGTTAAATTACTCCTCTCTCCTTAGAAAGAAATGCATCCTGTAGTGCCTGAATTTAAATAAATGATTCCATACAATTGCTTTCCATTCATTACCTTCTGCAATAGGATATTTTTGGCCTTGTCCTCACATAGCTATATTGAATGGGAACTAAAGAAACCTAAGCACCTTTTGAAACTTTCTCTCTTCTGATTAACATCTATAAGATAGGGTGATGAGAGAATTCAACTTAGATGAAAATACTGCCTACATATATTATCTTTGCTGAAGGTGGTAACACCACTCAACTATAACACTCCATTATAATCTGAAATTTTTATTCACTAACACTGGATGAGTAAATTCTCTAATCAATTAAAACATCTTGCCAAAATAATCATAACTCTTTCAAATATACGTGTGTGTACTGTGAGATCTTTGGTACCAAACCTTTCTCAACAAAGCAAGTAAATTTCAGCTATAGAATGGAAAGAATATTTTCACTGAATACTTAACTCCAAATATTATTTACCATACCTACGTGTGCACTTTATCTTGATTGCATAATGAGGTGTATGAAAATAGGTTTGAGTCTGACAAAAGTAAAGACCCATGTCTATGTACATCTATGTACAAAGATGTCTCTGCTTTTATGCAGGTGAGGAAATTCTAATCAGCAGAGGGGGTTCTTTTCTAAAACTAACATTAATTAAGATGACTTCTTTCTTTCTGCCCCTTTAGCAAATCATTGCTGTATAACTCTA
Organism: Canis aureus; assembly: GCF_053574225.1. NCBI lineage: Eukaryota > Metazoa > Chordata > Mammalia > Carnivora > Canidae > Canis > Canis aureus. Next base: position 9,689,202 of record NC_135646.1, on the reverse strand, counting down.
TCTCACTGCGTACAAGCCTAACACGTGTGAACAAAATGTAGCCTTTATTCAGATGACACTGAAATATATAATGTTGGATCAGAAGTAACTGAATCTTCTTTCACTACATATATCTGTAGCTAGGTGACATGAACTGGCACATATTTCTTATTCATGAGTTCTACTGCATGATAAGGAGGATTCACCTGAATCTTAAACTGTTATAAACCACTAATGTATTCTGGCTTGGAATTAGATAAGCTGATCATATTATATCAAAGAAAAAGTTCATGCAATGGCTGTTTCACACACATCAAGCCTTCTCATTCAGATTCCTGCTCCTATGGCCTGCAGCAATGTTTGCAAATGATCTTTATTTCCCTTTATTCTTCTAAGAATTAAGAAAAAATGAGACTTTGAACAAAATTCATACTATCAAATTACTTTTTTCTCATTTAATTGTAGTTTTTTGTTGTTGTTGTTTGTTTTGTTTTGTTTTGTTTTGTTTGGCCTAATGTGTATGCCATTGGAAGGGTCTATAAGTAGAGATACAGTCCTCTCATGTTTAAACCCTTCCTCTTCATCTTTGGTCTGTTTCAGGTGCAAGAGGAACACAGGACATATAGCTCTATAACAATGTCTTCTCTTGTACAAGAGGCTTCCAGGGCATTGCATTGAAGTCAGTAGCTTCTAAATTGTCTTTATGCCTTCTCAAACCATTTAAAAATCACTACTTAGGATAGCATCTCGTTTGCTTTAGAAATAAGTTGTTTCTCATTTCTCCTTTGACAATATTCTTCATAATACATTTGGCATAAATTGATTAATACCCATCCTTGGAAATACTTTTATTAAATACTTTTATTAAATAATTTTTTTTATTTCTTTAAACCTGCATTTAACATACTGTACGGTATCGGTTACAGGAATATAATTCATTGATTCATCACTTACACACAACACCCAGTGCCATCACATCAGGTACGTTCTTTAATACCCAATCAACCCATTTCACTCACGTCCCTCCATCAATCCTCAGTTTCTCCTGTATAGTTAAGAGTCTCTTATGGTTTGTTTCCACTCTCTCCTCCCCCCCCTTTATATGTTCATCTGTTTTGTTTCTTAAATTCTACATATGAGTGAAGTATAGGTATTGTCTTTCTCTAATTGACTTGTTTTGCTTAGCACAATACATTCTAGCTCCATCTACATGATTGCAAATGGCAAGATTTCATTCTTTTTTGATAGCTGAGTGATATTCTGTTATATATATTATATATAGTACACACATGTGTAATCATGGCATATCAAATACATATGTATTATGTATACCACTTCTTCTTTATCCATTCATTAGGTAGCAAATATTTGGGCTCTCTCCATAGTTTGGCTATTGTTGATAAAACTGCTGTAAACATCAAGATACATGTATCCCTTCAAATGTATATTTTTGTAATTTTGTATACTTCCGGTAAATACCTAGTAGTACAATTGCTGGTTCATAGGCTAGTTCTACTTTTAACTTTTTGAGGGAGCTTCAAACTCTTTTCCAGAGTTGCTTCCCACCAACAGTGCAAGAGGTTCCCCATCTCTACTTCCTTGTCAATATCTGTTGTTTCTTGTGTATTAATTTTAGTCATTCTTACAAGTGTGAAGTGGTATCTCATTGTGGTTTGAATTTGTGTTTCCTTGAGGATAAGAAATGTTGAGCATCTTTTCACTTGTCTATTAGCTATCTAGGTGTCTTCTTTGGAAAAGTACCTATTTATGTTTGTCCATTTCTTAACTAGTTTGTTTTTTAGGTGTTGAGCTTGGTAAGTTCCTTATAGATATTGGATATTAACCCTTTATAAGAAATATCATTTGAAAATATCTTCTCCCATTCTGAAGGTTGCCTTTTAGTTTTGTTGATTACTTCCTTCACTATACAGAAGCTTTTTTCTTGATTAAATCCCAATAGTCGGGCAGCCCAGGTGGCTCAGCGGTTTAGCGCTGCCTTCAGCCCAGGGCATGATCCTGGAGACCTGGGATCGAGTCCCACATCAGGCTCCCTGCATGGAGCCTGCTTCTCCCTCTGCCTGTGTCTCTGCCTCTCTCTCTCTCTCTCTCTCTCTCTCTCTCTGTCTTTCATGAATAAATAAATAAAATATTTTTTAAAAAATCCCAATAGTCCAGTTTTGCTTTTGTTTCCCTTGCCTTCAGAGACATGTATAGTTAAAAGTTGCTATGGCCAAGGTCAAAGAGATTGCTTCCTGCTCTCTTCTAGGGTTTTGATGTTTTCCTGTTTCACATTAAAGTCTCATCCATTATGAGGGATCCCTGGGTGGCGCAGCGGTTTGGCGCCTGCCTTTGGCCCAGGGCGCGATCCTGGAGACCCGGGATCGAATCCCACGTCGGGCTCCCGGTGCATGGAGCCTGCTTCTCCCTCTGCCTGTGTCTCTGCCTCTCTCTCTCTCTGTGACTATCATAAATAAATAAAAATTAAAAAAAAATAAATAAATAAAAAATAAAGTCTCATCCATTATGAATTTATTTTTGTGTATGGTGTAAGAAAATAGTCCAGTTTCATTCTTTTGCATCTTGCTGTCCAGATTTCCCAGCACCAGTTGTTGAAGAGAATTTTTTTCAATGCATAGTCTTTCTGCTTTGTCAGAGATTAGTTGACCATAGAGTTGAAGGTCCATTTCTGGGTTCTCTATTATGTTCCATTGATGTATGTGTCTGTATTTGTGCCATTACCATACTGTCTCAGTCACTACAGCTTTGTAATATGGCTTGAAATCTGGAATTATGATGCCTTCACTTTTGCTTTTCTTTTTCAAGATGGCTTTGGCTATTCAAGGTCTTTTGTAGTTCCATACAAATTTTAGGATTGTTTGTTTTAGCTCTGAAAAATCCTAGTGGTATTTTGATAGAGATTGCATTAAATGTGTAGATTGCTTTGGGCAGTATAGACATTTTAACAATGTTTGTTTTTCCACTCCATGAATGTTGAATGCTTTTCCATTTCTTTGTGTCTTCTTCAATTTCTTTCATAAGTATTTTATAGTTTTCAGGGTACAGATCTTTTACCTCTTTAGTTAGTTTGATTACTAGGTATCTTATGGTTTTTGGTACAATTGCAAATGGGATTGATTCCTTGATTTCTTTTTTTGCTGCTTTGCTGTTAACGTATAGAAGTGCAATAGACTTCTGCACATTGATTTTATATCCTATGACTATGCTGCATTCATGTATTAGTTCTAACAATTTTTGGGTGGGGTCTTTCAGGTTTTCTACATAGAGTATCATGTCATCATGAGGAGTGAAAGTTTGACTTCTTCCTTGCTGATTTGGATGCCTTTTGCTTCTTTTTGTTGTCTGATTGCTGAGGCTAAGATTTCCAGTACTATGGTCAAAGTGGACATCCCTGTCATGTTTCTCACCGTGGGTAGAGGCTCTCAATTTTTCCCCATTGAGGATGATATTAGGCATGGGTCTTTTTTACCTGGTCTTTATGATTCTATGGTATGTTCCATCTAACTCTACTTTGTTGAGGGTTTTTGTCAAGAATGGATGCTGTGCTTTGTCAAATGCTTTATCTGCATCAATTGAGCGGATCATATGGTTCTTAACCTTTCTTTAATTAATGGGGTGTATCACAATGAATGGTTTGAGAATATTGAGTCAAAGTTGCAACCCAGGAAGAAATCCTCTTGATCATGGTGAAGGAATCTTTTCATGTACTGATGGATTCAAATTGCTAGCATTTTGTTGAGAATTTTTGCATCCGTGTTCATCAGGGATATTGGCCTGTAGATTCTATTTTAGTGGAGTCTTTGCCTGGTTTTGGAATCAGGGTAATGCTGACCTCATAGAATGATTTTGGAAGTTTTCCTTCCATTTCTGTTTTTTGGAACAGTTTGAGAAGAATAGGTATTAGCATTTATTTAACTGTTTGGTAGAATTCTCCTGGGAAGCCATTCGACCCTGGACTTGTATTTGCAGGGACATTTTTGATTACTGATTCAATTTCTTTGCTATTATCTGTCTGTTCAAGTTTTCTACTTCTTCCTGTTTCGGTTCTGGTAGTTGATCTGTTTCTAGGAATGCATTACATACTTTGTTGGCATATAATTTTTCATAATATTCTCCTATGATTCTTTATATTTCTGTGGTGTTGGTTGTGATCTCTCCTCTTTCTTTTGTGATTTTATCTATTTGGGTCCTTTCTCTTTTCAATAAGTCTGTTTAGGGGTTTATCAATTTTATTAATTCTTTCAAAAAACCAGCTTCTAGTTTCATTGATCTGTTCTACTGGTTTTTGTTTTTATTTTGCTGCTTTGGGGATTCTTTCCTTCTCTGTGTATTTTGTGAACTTGACTATGCTATGCCTTGGTGATGGTCAACTTTTGTTTAATTTAGTGGAAGTTCTCTGCTTCTTGGATTTTTGTCTGTGTTCTTTCCCAGATTAGGGAAGTTTTCAGCTCTAATTTGTTCAAATACGCCATCTGCCCCTTTTTCTCTCTCCTAATCTTCTGGGACTCCCATGATACAAATGTTATTATGTTTTAATAAGTGGCAAAGTTCCCTAAGTCTACCTTTGTGATCTATTACCTTTCTTTCCATCTTGTTTTCAGCTTCATTTTTTTCCATAATTTTATCTTCCATATCACTGATTCACTCCTCTACTTTGTCCATCCTCATTTCAGTGTCATCCATTTGAGTTTGCATCTTGGTTATAGTATTTTTAATTTTAAGTTAATTAGATTTTAGTTATTTTGTCTCTGCAGTGAGGCTTCTCTAGTGTCTTTTATGTTTTGTTTTGTTTTGTTTTGTTTTGTTTTTCAAGTCCAGCTCGTATCCTATACTCATTGTTTTAATTATACTTCAGGCATCTTATATCTGTATTGATTAAGTCCTTGGCTATGGGTTCTACTTCCTGTTCTTTATTTGGGGTTAATTTCTGTATCTGGTCATTTTTTCCAGAAAAGAAAAGAAGAAACAAAACAAAACAAAACAACAACTAAGCAAAAAAACTAGATCCTGAATGTGTTTTGTTCTGCTTGTTAAAAGCATTTAGATCAAAAAATTTATTAATGAAGTGAAATGAAAATAAACAAAACATTAAAAAGTATAATATATAAATAAAAATTAATGAAGTAAATTTTAAAAGAAATTTTAAAAATAAGAAAATAAATGAAAGCAATAGTTATAAAAATAATAAAAGTAAAAAGGAAGCTAGATCCTATTTCCCCTAGAACTGAAGCTTTGTGGCGGTGTATGATCAGCCGACTTGGTACAAGTGAGTTGTTTGTGGTAGTCTTCTGGAGGAGGCACCATTTGCTCTGATTCTCAGGTGAACTTGCCATAGGTAAAAGTGCCTCCAGGACAGAGGGGGTGGGGCTTGTGTAAGGGGCTCCATCTTCCACTAAGTGGCACTGTTTTGCTCCCTGAAGGCTCTCAGGGCTGATGGGTGTGGTGAATAAGGCAGTGCCCCACTCTCTAGCCCTGGAACTGAAAAAGTTCATGCCCTTCATCTCTTTAGGGAGCCTTCACAGAAGAGCAGTCAATCACCCCTCTTGTGTCCACAGTTTCTGTCAAAATCCTGCATTCACCTTCCATGCCCAAGCTTTTTTATTTCAAGCACACAACAGAGTTTCAAAACTCCAAATTTTAGGAACTCCCATGGCTTGGACCCATGCTTATCCTCAGGGGAGGGTCTCACCATGGTTTTGCCATTTGCTGGCTGTCCCAGAAAAGTGGTAGCACGACTGCACAGTGGTTTAGAGTTTAAGGCAAAACAGAGCACAAAGTTGGCACCAAGAGTAACTGCTCTCAACTGGCGTCCTTGCTCCTGTGCCTGGGAAGAGTACAGCATGTTCCTGCCACCTATTCTTCTGTGACCCAGGGGATCCTCCCATGCTGTCATTCCTGGGACTCTGTCCCACTTTTCCACCTGAACATCTTTAAGCCAGGCATGTCCCCCACTGTAGTAGACTCCTAAAATAAAAGTTCAGTAGCTTCTCTAAGCAGGGCTCCCTTCCTGCCACAGCAAACAGTTATATTTCTCCCAAGTCAATTTTCCACACCTCCTGACTTCCAAAAGGTGGTTGCTTTTCTGCTTGCAGTTTTTGTTTTCTCAGAACTCCAACTGATTATTTTGGATATTCAGAATGATTTGATAACTAGCTCTGTTTGAGGGTTGAGATAAGCTCAGGGTCCCCCTACTCCTCCATCATCTTAACTCCTCCTTGTTAATGGCCAACATTTTTAAAATGCAGTCCCCATATTCAAAATACAAGGCAATGAGGCTCAACTTCTTTCACTTAAAATTCAAAATTATTGGGTGCCCGTATACCTCAGTTGGTTAAGCATATGCCTTCAGCTCCAGTCATGGTCTCCAGGTCCTGGGATGGAGCCCTATATCTGGCTCCTTCCTCAGTAGGAAGTCTGCTTTTCCCTCTCCCTCTGCCCCTCCCCTCCACTTGCACGGTCTCTCACAAATAAATAAATAAAACCTTAAAAAAATAAAATTTAAGATTATTATAATTATTAAGATTATATGAATAAGTAAGAATACTTAGGAACATTATGGAAAATATAAAATGTCTTTTCCTTTATATTTACCAGAACCTGTAGTAGTTAAAATTTGGCTATTATGATGACAAAAAATAAATGTCAAAGAAGAAATATGCATTGTAAGAAACTGAATTTTAAAATCATTCTAAGTATAGTAGAGATATAGAGTATATATGAATTCCAAGTTACAATAGTAACAGGTTTCTTTAAGGTAGAGAAATGTTCAAAATCAAGATAGTAACATAGCAAACCTGTCATGACTTTTCCAGTTTCTAATTTAAATAGTTACACAATATACAAAAACCAGAAGTACATAAAACAGAGGAAGTATGATAAGCAAAAGAATGTCTTAGCCAAGCTTAATTTCCACTCTTAATTTGATTTATTTATATTCTTATTTTTTCCAGAAAAGATTTAAACTAGCTTATAAGGATAAACAAAATATGTCAAAAGGATATAAATTAAACTTGAAAGAAAGAATAAATATTGAGAAGAGAAAATGGAGCCAGGAATACACCAAAATGCATGCTATAATAACTCATTTGCTAATGCTGAGTCACTCTTTCAACTTTCAACTTCCAAATAGCCAGGAAATATATTTTTTTTTCTATTTGTGTATTTAAGAATGTTTGAGATGCACTCAAACCAAGTATCCAGGGGGAAAAACTCCACACAATTATTAGTACTAAGAGAGGATTTTAACAGATGAAGTTCATCAGAGAACATAGGCAGGTACATTGAATGGTACCTCAGCCATCTCAATAATATCCTTGTAATAGGTGCAACAATAAATTAATAAGTGTAGCTGCTCATAATGCATAAATAGAAGAATATCACCTATGGTCAATTACTTACAAATCCAAGGGTAATCCAAGGGATAACCCAAGGGATTACCAGTTGGAAAATACCAGAATTCTCTTCAGAAAATTGTTTCAAATTAATTTTAAAGTATGAATTCAATAAAACCCAAATATGATAATATAACACAAAGCACATTAAAGATAAATTAATATCATAACTGATAGCAAAGAAAATCAAAATAGTGATATGGAGGACACGTATTAAAGGGCATGTAGAATGAAAAAAAAAATAAAATGTTCCAAGGGATTATAATAAACAGAATAGAAAATGTAGAGCTCTAAACTCCAGAAAACAAATATTTTGAAGGAGGGTCTTGGAGTAGAGAATAAGGTAAATTCAATAGAATAATCATAGGGATTTCTGATAACAAAAGATAATTGTAAACTACATATGGAACTCTTATTATTTCTAGAATTTCCATTAAAAGGATATAATTAATAAAACTAGATCAGCCCTGAAAAATCCCATATGCATAGTCCATTATGTGGATATACCACATTTGTTTATCTCTTCATCAGTTGATGAATATTTGAAATGTTTTCGCTTTTTAACTATTAAAAATTATGCTGCTATGGGACATTTGTCTTAAAATTTTCATGTGAACATATGATTTCATTTTTCTTGGATATAAACCTAGGAGTGGTATTGGTGAGTCATATGGTTATTCTATATGTAACATTTAGAAGAACAGCTGAATTGTTTTTCAAGGAAGCTACACAATTTACATTCCTACCAGAAATTATATGTGTTACCATTTCTTCACAGCTATGCTGATTATTATTATTATTATTATTATTATTAGCCCTCTCATTGGAGGTAAAGTTGTTTAATATCATAGCACTTATTTGCATTTCCCTAAAGATAATAATGTTGAGCATATTTCCATGAGCTCATTAGCTATTTGTATATATTCTTTGTAGAAATATCAAATCAGAATTATTGCCCATTTTAATTAGATTATTTAGCTTTATTACTGAGTTTTAAGATTTCTTTATACATTTGTGTATTAAATATCTTTATATATTATCAGAAATTATTTTCAAATTTGTTTCTCATTTTGTGAATTTTGTTTATATTTTTAATTATGTCATTTGTAGAAGAAATGTTTTTAATTTGGGGAAAGGGCTTCCATTGACTTTTTTTTTTCTTTTTTTAAAAAAGTTTTTATTTAGGAGTCTAACTTTACAATCATTTCTTTTATTGCTTGTACTTTTGATGTTCCATCTAAGGAAAAGCTAAAACCAAGACCATAAACATTTATTTTCTTATATCTTCCTCTAAAAATTTTATAAACTTGGTTTTTATGGTTAGGCATATAATCTATTTAGGGTTAATTTTAGTATATGGCATTAAATAGTCTAACTTTATTCTTTTACATGTGGATATCCAGTTGCTCCAGCTTCTTTTGAAAAACACTTGTTGAATTCTATTATTTACATATTGAGTTGTATGTATCCTTACTGAAAATTAATTATAAATATAAAAGTTTATTTCTGGACTCTCAATTCTATTTGATTCCTTTATATGCCTATCCTTGTGGTGGTACCATACTGTCTTAATTATTGTAGCTTTATTGTAAGTTTTGAAGTTAGGAGATGTGAATTCTTCAATTTTATTCTTTTAGAAGATTACTTTAGCTGTTCTGAGTCTCTTGCATTTCTACATTCATTGTACCTTGGTCATCTGTATATATTCTCTGGATAAATGTCTATTCAGATCTGTCCATTTTGTAATCAGATTTGTTTTTTTGCTATGAGTTTTATGGGTTCTTTATACATTCTGGATATAACATCCTTATCATGTGTGATTTGCACATGTTTTCTCTCATTCAAGATGTTACCTTTTCATTTTGTTGATGATTTTCTTGGCTATGCAGAGATTTTTAGTATAATGTAGTCACATTTATTTTTGTTTTGTTGTTTCAGCTTTTGGAGTCATAGTAAAGAAAAAAATCATTGCCAAGACCTATGTCAAAAAAAAAATACTGGCTATGTTTTCTTTTAGAGATTTTATGATTTCAGGTCTTGCAAATCTTTAATCCATTTTGAGTTAATTTTTTTATATGGTGTAAGATAGTGGTCAAGTTTCACACTTTTGCATATGACTGTTTACTTTGCTCAGTACCATTTATTGAAGATACTATCCTGTCCTTATTGTATATTCTTGGGTCCTTCATCATAAATTAACTGCCTATAAATATGTGGGTAATTTCTGGGCTCTCTATTCTGTTGCACTGATTTTTATGTGCATTTTTATGCCAATATTATACTGTCTTTACTATAGTTTTGTAACATAGTTTGAAATCAGGAATGTGATGATTCCAGCTTTATTCTTTCTCAAGATTGCTTTGACTATTTAAGTTTTGTTTTATTTTAGGATTTTAGAATTATTTATTCAATTTTTTTAGAAGATGCCATTGGAGTTTTGATAGGGATTATGCTGAATCGGTAGATTGTTTTCAGTATTTTGGACATTGTAGCCACTATTCTTCCAAACCATGAATATAGAATAGCTTTCCTTTTATTTGTGCCTTCTTCAATCTGTTATTATGTCTTGTAGTTATCAATATGTACAAGTCTTTAACATCCTTAATTAAATTTATTCATAGATATTTTATTCTTTTGGATGCAATTACCAATAAGATTGTTTTCTTTGTTTCTCTTTCTAATATATATATATAACATATATATTCCATATTACTAATGTATAGAAATGTAACAGATTTGTGTATTTATTTATTTTTTTAAAAGATTTATTTATTTATTCATGATAGAGAGAGAGAGAGAGAGAGAGAGAGAGGGGCAGAGACACAGGCAGAGGGAGAAGCAGGCCCCATGCAGGGAGCCGGATGTGGGACTCGATCCCAGGTCTCCAGGATCACACCCTGGGCTGAAGGCAGCGCTAAACCGCTGCGCCACTGGGGCTGCCATGTGTATTTATATTTATATGTCCTGTAATTTTACTGAATTCATTTATTACTTCTGTTTTTGATGAAGTTTTTAGGATTTTCTATATATAATATGTTATCTGTAAATAGTGATAATTTTACTTCTTTCTTTCCAGATTGGATGCTTTTTGTTTCTTTTCTTTGCCTTATTGCTCAGGCTAGGACTTCTAATACTGTGTTTAATAAAAGTGGTCAGAGTGGGCAATCTTGTTTTGCTCTTGATCTTAAAGGATAAGGTTCTCAGCTTTTCACCAGTATATAATGTTAGCTCTGGGCTTATCTCATATGGCCTTTATTATGTTGAGTCATGTTTACTCTATATTCCCTTTTTTCAGAGTTTTTATCATAAATGGATGTTGAATTTTGCGAGATGCCTTTTCTGCATCTATTGAAATGATATGATTTTTATTCTTTATTTTGACAATGAGATTTATCACATTGATTCATAAATATTAAGACACCTTTGCAACCCTGGAATAAATCCCACTTGATCATGGCTTATGATCTTATTAATGTTGTTGAATTCATTTTGCTAATATTTTGTTAAGGGTCTATGAACATTTTTACAACATATTTTTCAGGGATACTGGCCTGTAATTTTGTTTTCTTGTGGCATCCTTGTCTGATTTTGGTAAGAGGGTAATTCTGGCCACTTAAAATGAGTTTGGAAGAACTCCCTCTTATTCTATTTTTTGAAAGAGTTTGAGGATTGGAGATACTTGAATGTTCAGTAGAATTCACCAGTGAAGCCGTCTGATCCTGGACTTCTATCTGTTGATTACTGATTCAATCTTTTATAGTAATCAGTCTGTTCAGATTTTCTTTTTCATTATGATTCGTCTTGGAAGGTTGTATGTTATTCAGAATTTATTCCTTTCTTCTAGATTGTCCAATCTGTTGGCATATAATTATTCTTTTTTAAAGATTTATTTATTTAATTTAGAGAGAGAGAGAACCACCAGTGGAGGGAGGGGCAAAAGGAGAGGGAGAGAATCCTCAAGCAGACTCCCTGCTGAGTGTGGAGCTGGTCATGGACTCAATCTCAGGACCCTGAGATTGTGACCTGAGCTGAAATTAAGAGCTCAAGGCTTCACCAACTGAAGCCACACAGGAGCTCCTGGCATTGTTCTTAGTGGCCTCTTATGATCTTTTGTATTTCTGATTTACCAATGTAACAACTCCTCTTTAATTTCTGAGTTTAAGTCCTCTTTTCTTATTGTTAATGAGTCTAGATAAAGGATTGTTCATTTTGCTTATCCTTTCAAAGAAACAGCTCCTAGTTTCACTGATCTTTTCTATTGATTTTTTAGTCTCTATTTCATTTTTTCTGCTTTCATCTTTGATATCTCCTTCCTTCTACTAACATTTGGCTTTATTTGTTCTTTTTCTAGTTCTTTCAGGTGTAAAGCTTAAATATTTACTTGAGACTTTTGTTGTTTCTTGAGATCTACATTCATCACTATGAATTTCCTCTTGAAACTGCATTTGTTGCATTCCACACATTTTGATGTTATATTTCCATTTTTTTCTTTTTGTGGTAGGTATTTTTAAATTTCTCTTTTGACTTCCTTTTTGATCTTTTTGATGTTCAGTAGCATGTGGTTTAATCTCCACATGGTTGTGAATTTTCCAGTTTTCTTTGTGTAATTAACTTATAGTTTCAACCCATTATGGTCAGAAAAGATTCTTGATAAGATTTCAATGCTTTTAAATGTATTAAGACTTGTTTTGTGGCCTAACATATGATCTATCCTATAAATGTTTCATGTGCTGTTCAGAAGAATGTGTACTCTATTGATTTTGGATGATATATAGATCATATATATATATATATATATATATATATATATATATATAATCCTGCCATTCTTTATTTAGACATTTCTTTAGTAAGGGGTATATATATCCAACTGGTCTAACATGTCATGTAAGGCCACATTTTCTTATTGATTTTCATATTGATTTTTCGGTCTGGATGATCTATCATTGATATAATAGAATATTAAAACAATCCTACTATTACTATGTTGGTGTCTATTTCACCCTTTAGGTCTGTTAATATTTGCTTTATATATTTAGTTGCTCCTATGTTGGGTGCATAAATATTTATAAATGCTATTTGTTATTATATATCTTCTGAAGCTGCATCCAATAAATATTAATGTCATATTTTCATTTTTGTTCATCTCAAAGTATTTTCCAGTATCTCTTGTGATTTATTATTTGAGCAATTAAATACTTAGGAGTATTCTACATATTTTGAACTTCTCAAATTTTATTTTGTTGTTGATTTTTCATTTAATTCCATTGTGGCTGGAGAACATAATTTATATATATGTACTATCTACTCAAATATTTTACATTTAATAATTTATTCAAATCTCACAAGAACTACATGAGGTAGTACTTTCAGTATCCACATCTTACTCATAAGGAAACTGAGATGCAAAACATGAAGGTATTGTGCAAATTCCTACAACTTTTCACCATCTAAGGGGAGCTGTGATGGATTCAAGATAACTTACTGAGAGCCTATTCTCAGCCATCCTTTATTTAGACAATTTTTTAGTACGGAATAATTAGGTTAATTTTAGTTTTTTTTTTCACTATTATTAAAAAGGTGCAATCAGCAATAATTGTTGCTAATTGATTTGTAAGGTATTATACTAAAAATAAAAACTTTCATCAGAGATATTTTTTCATTTCTAATAGAAATGAAAAAAATTTTTCATTTCTAATTATTTACAGTAGAAAATCATCTGATCTAGCTTCATTGATTCATAAATAGCTGACTTTAATGTCACTTATCACAATTCAGTAAAGAAGTACCTGAACATAGTCAACAGAATATTATATAAATAGAGCACATATAAAAACACATATACAAACAGATATGCAAACATACATCTATTATTACAAAACTATAGTAACCAAAATATTGTGTTACTGGCATGAGACAGGCCAAAATAGAAAAGAGGACCCACAAATAAATTCTTGTGTATGTGGTCAAATACTTTTTTTTACTAGGGTGCCAAGATTTTTCAATGGAAAAGACCAACCAGTCTTTTCAACAAATGGTGTTCAAAAAAGTGGATATGCACAGGCAAAATAATGACATTAGAGCCTTAGGTTATATTGTATACAAAAGTGAACTAAAAATGGATCAAAGACTAAAACATAAACAACAACAACAAAAAATCTTAAGAGAAAACACAGGAGAAAAAATACCATGATATTAGATTTAGCAATGATTTCTTGTATGACCCTAGCATTATAGGCAACAAAAGTAAAAATGGATAAATTGGAACTAATTAAATTGAAAAACTAGGGTACCAGGGTGTCTGAGTGGTTGAGCATCTGCCTTCAGCTCAGGTGGTGATATTGAGGTCCTGGGATCAAGTTCTGCATCGGGCTCCCTGCAGGCAGCCTGCTTTGCCCTCTGCCTATTATCTCTGCCTCTCTCTCCTTATCTCTCCTTAATAAATAAATAAAATATTTTTAAAAATTGAAAAAATTCTGTACATCAAAGGACATAATCAGTAAAGCTAAAAGGCAACATATGAAATGGTAGAAGATATTTAGAAATAATATATCTATCTGATGAGGGATTAAATCCAGATTATATAAAGAGCTCCTACAACTCAAAATAAAACCAAATGACCCAATCAGAAAATGGGCAGAGGAGTTGTATAGGCATTTCTCCAAAGATCTATAGAAATAACTCACAATGACAGGAAAAAATACTTATATCTCTAATCATTTGGAATGTAAAAATCAGAGCCACAATGAGATATTACCTCTCACCCGTTGGGATGGCTACTATTAAAAAAAGAAAAAAAAGAAAAGGAAAAAAGAAAGGAAAAGAAAAAGAAAGGAAAGAAAAGTGTCAGTGAGGATATGGAGAAATTTAAATCCTTGTACATTGCTAATGGGAATGCAAAATTGTGTAGCTGCTAAAGAAACTAATATCATGCACTCTTCCAAAAATTAAAAATAAAATTACCATATGATCCAGAAGTTCTGTAACGATAGGTACCTAAAAGATATGAAAGCAGTTTCAAAGGGTATTTGTACTCTTGTTTTCACTCTAGAATTATTCACAATACCAAAAGGTAGAAGCCACCCAGATGTCCATTGACGAATGGATAACCATATAGTATATACATACAATGGAATATTATTAAGTTTTAAAAATGAAGTAAATTCTGAGGCATGCTACAATATGGCCCAGCCTTGAGGCCATTATGCTAAGTGAATAAGCCAGTCACAAAAAGATAAATACTGTAGGGTTCTACTCAGGTGAGATATCTAGGATAGTCAAATTCACAATGACAGAAAATAGAATAGTATTTTCCAAAGGCTGAGGGGAAGGCGAAATGAGTTGTTTAATGGATACAGAGTTTCAGTTTTACAAGATGAAAAGGGTTCTGGAGATATGACTGCTTAACAGTATGAATGCACACTATTGAACTGTGCATCTAAAAATGGCTAAGGTGGTAAATTTCGTGTTACATGTATTTTATCACAGATAAAAATATGCATCACCTTTATGCATAATTATTGGCTAAGCAAGACTCAGGTTAATTTAATAAATAATTTGGTTTTGGGATGCCTGGGTGGCTCAGTGGTTGAGCATCTGCCTTTGGCTTAAGGCGTGATTCCAGGATGCAGGATCGAGTCCCACATCGGGCTCCCTACATGGAGCCTGTTTCTCCCTCTGCCTATGTCTCTGCTTCCCTCTCTGTGTGTTTCTCATGAACAAATAAAATCTTAAAAAAAAAAAAAAAAGAATTTGGTTTTGAAGGAAAAAAAAGTAAATGAAAGGACCATGCATTAATCTTCAAAATTGACAGAAAGAATGGATAAAATACAACATATTTTTCTGATTTTAAAATTGTTACAAAAAAGTATAGAAAAAAATGTACTTCACTAAAATAAAATTATGCTTTTCAAACTCATTTAAGTAGCTTTCTTTTTTTTAAACATTTTATTTATTTATTTATTCATGAGGGACACAGAAAGAGAGAGAGACAGAGACATAGGCAAAGGAAGAAGTAGGTTCCATGCAAGGAGTCCGATGTGTGACACAATCCTGGGATCTAGGATCTTCTGGGCAGAAGGCAGGCACTAACCCGCTGAGCCATCCAGGCATCCCTAAGTAGCTTTCTTAATGCTAAAACTTTAAACATATAACTCTTAAAATCAGATGGAATATAAAGAATCTACTATAACACTTATTACTAGAAGTTTTAACCCATGGAAGTTTTTTAAGGCAATAAAGCAAGGTTGATTTTAATTTTTTTTCTGTCAAAATAAAACATAAAATTGACAAAAAAGGATTTGATAATGGAAAACAATATAGTAGAAACTGACCCATTATCTATTGAATATACAATGTGATGGATATATAAAAGTGTATCTAAAACTATTATAATTAAAATGCTTAGACATTTTAATTTAATTTAATAAGCATTAAAATGCTTAGACATTAGTGAATGGAAAAAAGCAAGTTTAAATCCTAATTTTACCATATAAACCAAAAATGTCAATGAATTAAGGAGTTAAGACTATGTGTGTATATTTTAAGTATAATAAACATTCATTTGTTTCATAACAAGAAAAATACCCCTAATATTAGATTAGATATAAAACAGAAAAAAAGCTTTACATACCATATCATCCTTTGAAAAATAAATGTTAATACAAACATAGCTGAGAGAGTAAGAGAGAATATTTTTACATACAAAATATACATATCAAAACATACCTCTGAGCTAAGTAATTAAGGGTGATTTTTATTTTCTTTGCCATAACTTTACTTGTTTTCCAAGCCTTCTACATTATACATTTATTTCATTAATAAGTAGTGAAATAAGCATTATTAAAAATAACAATGCCTTATCCCTGGGTGGCTTAGTGGTTTGGCACCTGCCTTTGGCCCAGGGCGTGATCCTGGAGTCCTGGGATCGAGTCCCACATCGGGCTCCCTGCATGGAGCCTGCTTCTCCCTCTGCCTGTGTCTCTGCCTCTCTCTCTCTTTCTCTCTCTCTCTCTCATTGTGTGTCTCTCATGAATAAATAAATAAAATCTTTATAAAATAAATAAATAATAAAAAAATAAAAACCGAATACATTATTGAATGAATTCCATTAAGTCCATCGTGTATGCTTGCTTGCTTATTTTTCCCATCTTCTGACTCCACCTCTGCTTACTCTGTCTTGGTATTTCTTCTCGATTGATGTGGTATATGATTTACAATGGCTTCCTCTCTTCCTCTTCACTAAGGGAAGCAGGAAGGGAGGCTGAAATTCATACCTGAAAAGTCATTTCCTTCTGCTTCCTTCTAACTCCAAACTGCTTACAGCTTGTGCAGGTCACATGAAGCTCTGGGAATTTCTGTCAAAGCTCACCTTTTGAGCAAGAAGTTTAACAAGACTCAGCAGGAGGTTCTCAGTCAGTTTCAAATTTGAATAACTCAGTTCAATCTGGTTCTACTTTTTCTGCCTGGAAATTCAAGTGGTCTTCGTTATTTTTGTGACTCTCACATTAGAGCCTATTATTCACCATATGTAATGCAGCTATTCTTAACTCACACTCCACTATAAGGACATAAACACTGTTATACATCCTCCTCCTAATTTCACATCAAACTGTACTCTGATAAAAATCTCTCATCAGCACCTTCTTCATGTTTAACTCATAAAATATGGCAATCGACTAAAGCCATTTCTCCTCAGGTATCTGTTAGGGAATTGGTTTCCTATCACTTTGAATCTTACCCAATAAAATCCCTTAAATCCAAAAAAAGCCAAACCTCAAGGTAAATAAAAAGATCAAAGTATGGAACAAAAGAGACATGTTAAACTCATAGATGAAATAATTTATAAGATTTTAAAATATTCAGATACTACTGCAGCTATTTGGAGAAAAAAAAAGACCCTCTTTATTTGTGATTCTAATATTAATTTTAAATGTTTTTCTTTAATACAGAAAAATGTAAGGACACAATAAAACTTACACTTAAATATAGCTTTTGTGAAGAGAACTAGGATGTAAATTCTACCCTAACCTCTGCTCTGATTACTAAAAAAGTGAAGTAAGATGATTTTAAATTAAGTTGTCATGATTTTTTATGTTTATTAGAGTTAGCATCTTAAGTTTAGGTTAAATATACATTGTAGGAGGATACTGTTTTACGGATTTTATGAGTATTATTATACACTGAGGCTCTTTGCATAATCACTATGAAATTTGAAGGACAATAGCATTATTTCAAATGATAACTGGGTTTATAGTGTTGTGCTTCCTTTGATGGCATATCAATGATTGAATTATTTAATAGCCAATTATTAATGTATTTCAATGTGTTATGTGAAGCTGTCTGCAAAGCTGTCTCAATCCGTTGATTTATATACAATCTCAAAATATCAGCTACTTTCTTTTAAGCCTGTAGGCTTCTACTGATAGAATAGTATTCACTAGGTAGATTCAGAACTGAATTCAAATTCTATACCTTTGGGCAACGATTTAACAAAACTTTTTACTTCATTTTTCTTCTCTACCTAAATTATATAAAACAATGAATTTAAAATTGAAAGACTTAGATTTAAATCTTGTCTCCATCCAGTGTTACTGAATGTTTTGACATTGGACTATTTCCTGATGTCTATGAATATCAGCTCCACTTTGTGAAATTAGAATCATATCTAATGCCTGAAGAGAAACAAATGAAATAATGAATACAAAAGTATTTTGTAAATTGCAGAGCTTCACTCTAACTTTTGTGCATAGTACATATGTATTTAATGTCTATTTTTATGCTGATTTCCCTTTCCCTTGAAGTGCTCACATCTTAGTTGAGGAGGCAAATACAAGTACTGTTCATTCAAAGAGTCAGATAACATGGAAGCATAAGAAATATTGTAGGAGTCTCGCAGACGAACAAATCTCTAAGTAACCATGGAAGACTTGACAGAGGCATGACATTTGAGGTGGGGTTTAAAAGAGAAGAAAAATAGTTCCAGATGGAGGTAACATCATGAACTTTGAATAGGAGCAGGAACTAACACAGCTGTGAAGTGATGCAAAATTGACTTTAGCTACAGTATAAGGATATACTAGGAAACATGGTGGGAACTGAGGTTTGTATTTTAACAGAAAGTAAAGAGCCATGTAGGTCAGGTTAGGAATTTGGACTTTTTCCTTGGTTGAGTTGGGAGCTACTGGAGCTTTTGATGTTTCTTCATCCAGATTATGACCCATATCCTAACCGCTTTTTTTTCTTAAAATCTAGTGACAGTGGAGGATGCCAAGTAGTTAATTTCTAAGACCTGAAACCCTGAACTCAAGGATCACAGTTAATGAACTGAGTGTGTATAAAGGTGGAAGAAAAGAACACACTTTAATCATCTGATTATGATTATTAATGGCAAATTTGCACAGTAGTAAGATGTTGACAATCAGATAATGCTAAAAGTTTATGATAGGACACTACTGATGAACATGGATGGATAACCTCTAATAGGATCATCAGGCACAGTGCTTTAGGAAAATATACCCCCTGGACTCATTGAAATATTGGTAGATGTCCATCCCAGGATATACATACATGAACCCAGACTATTTACTTAATATGTACATGCATGTGTTTATCATGCAGAGTAAATGCTTTAAAAATATGCTGAATGAATATATGGTAGAAAGTATATTTACCCATTAAGCTTACATAATTACCCCTTTTGCTCATAAAACTGACAGAACTTGTCTAATTTTCATTAAGTGTGACTACAGTTTTCCTACACTAATCATATTAATGCCATACTTGTTTTGATACCCAAGAAAGTAAGTAGGTTGTTTTTTATGATAGTGAATATAATATGCATATTAACAAATTGGTATGTTTCATTTCATTTTTTATTTCAATATAAATGTAATCAACTGATAGTGATCCTATTCAGCTAGCTAACAATTAAGATAAGCACACTTTACCCTGTTTATTTCATTTATTACTTGAAAACATGATTTAAATACATTTTAAAAAACATTAATAAGAAATGTCCAAGAAAAATCAAGTTGTTAATTGTCTAGGAGTATATAGAGTACCTTTATAGTCATAACTATTCCATCAGTAGTGCAAAATTGCATATAGCTAAGCAAATTCAGCACTTTTTTTTTTTACCTTCATTGAATGATATATGTTAACTCCTTTAAAAAACTGATGACTTATGGAATATTTCTATATCTGAACTGAACTATAGAAATTCTTAGAAATTATGTCTGCCATCTTCTGCTTATAGAACTACTACATATACTATGTGAATTAAAATTAATGTGCTAGAGGTTTTTATTATGGTAAATATATATATATATATAACATAAAATTTGCTATATCAACCCTTTTTAAATATACAATTTTCAGTGGTACTAATTATAATTACAATGTTGTACAACCATCATCAGAATCTATTTCAAATTTTTCAGTCATCTCAAATAGAAACTATAGCACAAAAAGTCAAAATTTAGGATTACTGTATCATCCAGCAATCCCATTTCTAGATATGGACTCAAAAGATTTGAAAGCAAGGATCCAGCTACTGGTACATATACATATGTTTAACTTTTTGAGAAACAGCCAAACTTTCCCACAATGGCTATACTATTTTACATTCCCACCAGCAATGTACAAGAGTTCCAATTTCTCTACAAACATGATTTTCTTGTTTCTTAATTACAGCCATCCTAGTAGGTGGAAGTGGGGTTTTGATTTGTACTTTCCTGATGACTAATGATGTTGAGTCTCTTTTCATGTGCTTACTATTCATATATCTTCTTTGGAGAAGTGTCTATTTAAGATATTTTCCCCATTTTTACATTTTGTTGCCTTTTTGTTGAGTAAGAGTTCTTTATATATTTTCTATATTAATCTATTTTGTCAATCCTTTAGGTTAGAACAGACAAACACAATAATGTGTTGAGAAGGTCTGCTCTGGTGTCTCCAGATCCAGGGCCCATGGTCCCACACTGGAACACAGGCTCTCATCTTCAGTATTGCAGCCAAGCCAAGCAAGGAAAAAATGCTGTAACTTTTTCCTACCATTTCCCTGTTTCAGCATTCTCCTGGTTGTGTTATACCTTTGACATTTTTATAATTCAGACAAAGTTGAATCTGACAGTTTCTGCTTGTTGTTTAATATTTTCATGAAGAGATGGGTGTCTGGGTGCCTGTTCTGCCAGTTTGCTGATGTCACAGCACCATACTATATATAGTTTTATATGTAACTAGAGTCTCTGTAACTAATAAATTCTGAATTAGAAGACATTGTAATAAGTACTGTAAAAGATATATAGGTGGAAAACTGGCCCTCAGGGAATTTAGAGATTGATGTGACATGCATATAAATTCCTATTGTACAAGGTAGTTTATGACCTACACTAAACCAAGGGAATTGGGAAAGGTTGAATAATGATAACTTTTAAGGTGAATGTTGGGGTTAAGTAGGATTTTTATAGTTGATGATAATGAGAAAAGGTTCAGATGGAAGTGATACCATAAGTGTAATACAAGGAATGAGAAGTAGAACAGAGAAGAGTCCTGTTTTATGGGTTTGCCTATTTGTAGAGTTTGGTGGGGGTTAGAGGCAGATGATAATTACCTTTATATTTTATTCAGATGGCAATGAAAATAAAAGCTTTTAAGGAAAGAAGTGCTGTGATTAAAGCTATTGCTTCAGAAGTTTAGTTTGACAATGATGTGTAAAATGATTTGAGAGCTTAAAGTATGTGTTGAATTGAGATGGGTATATTTTTCTTAGTAGCTGAATCCTTGTATGTTTTGTATGAGTATTTACAAATTACTTCTAATTTGAAAATTACACATAATTAGCTTTAAAAATCCAGCATAGTTTTAAAATATAAAACAAATCAAAGCTATTCTGTAATGTTTATTAGTAATCAATCTGGCACACATTTTACATATACAACATCTAACACAATATGTAAAGATTATATTTTACAATAAAAATTTAGATTTTCTTTTAATGAATAAAGATTTTCATGATAATAGCAGTTATATTTTTCCCTATTTTAATTCTAATAAGTGTCTATTCCACTGACTTTTGAAGTCCAATACTGAAATGTGCAGAAAATTCAATACCTTCTAGTTAGAGTATTTTGGTTCCCTATTTTCTATTTTTTAAAAATTCCAAAATAATAATTCTATTATATAGATCTATGTCAGTTAATAATGCTTTATTTGTGGCATGACTTCTAATTTCTTTTTAAGGCTCTGCCATATTTTACCTATATTGGATACATAATAATTGTTACTTTCTGACAGTCAAGTATTAAGCAACCTTTTTACTAAAAAAATTCCTCATAAATGTTGTAAAAATAATTATCTGCATTTGATACTTAAATCTTAATTAATCCAAACTACTCTCCATACTAGCCTTCACAGTACTAAACAACAAAAATGTTAAATATTTCTTCAGTGGCCAGGGTTTTTTGCCTGTATTTTGTGGCTGCCTCCTATCTCCAACAGTTTGTTGGAATACCTAATGAAGACTAAAGTAGATTAATCTATCTCTGGACAGACTAAAAAGAAAAATAATTTCCAAGTAGTATAGAGTGACAGGTAGGCCCTTCATTCTGGGAAGCCATTCAAAACTAGCAGAATGCATGTCTGCTGTTGTTTATTACCAATAGTTAACACAGCTGAAACACCCTCTACAGAATGACACTTAGACCTGACCAGTGATAACATGTATTAGTATGTCAAATCCATATATCAGGACCTTATCTAGTGGAACCTCAGAAATCACATGTAAGTTATTTACAAGTCCAAGATATTGATCAGTCCTGTGAACTTTACCCTCTGCTTAAAATTTGTCTTTATAGTGGAAAAGGACAAGGCAAAGAGAAAAAAAATATATATATATCCCCATAAAAAACTAGGAGAGTGCATCATCCAAGTGCTAGAAACTTTGAGGAGTTCTGTAAAATATAGCTCATCTAAAACCAGAGTGGAAGAAAAATAACAAGGTAAGCTTATACAGCATTAAATACATATGTACATATGTATGTGCATACATTCAATAAAAACAAAATAGTTTGGGATTCAGGAAATCCATACCCACTCTGTCACTGGCTAACCTGCCTTTTTTTCCTGAAAATGTCTCTAAAAATATTCCATCTAGTAATTAAAATTAAGAAGTCAATAGATGTGTCTCATATTGAGGTCTTTAATCCATGTTGGATTTATTTTTGTGTTTGGTGTCAGAAAGTGGTCCAGTTTCATTCTGCATGTTGCTGTCCAGATTTCCCAACACCATTTGTCGAAGAGACTATCTTTTTTTCCATTGGATATTCTTTCCTGCTTTGTCAAAGATTAAGTGACCATATACTTGTGAATTCATTTCTAGCTTTTCTATTTGGTTGCATTGATCCTTGTGTCTATTTTTGTACCAGAACCAAACTGTCTTGATCACCACAGCTTTGTAATACAGCTTGAAGTCCAAAATTGTGATGCCTCCAGCTTTTTATTCTTCTTTTATAAGGTTGCTTTGGCTACTTGGGGTCTTTTGTGGTTCCATACAAATTTTAGGATTATTTGCTCTAGCTCTGTGAAAAATGCTAGTGGTATTTTGAAAGAGATTGCATTAACCTGTGGATTACTTTGGATACAGGCATTTTAACAATATTTGGTCATTCATCTCTTTGGTTAGGTTTATTTCTTAGGTATCTTATGGTTTTGGGTGCAAATGGGATTGATTCTTTAATTCTTTAGAAAGAAATTAAAGAATCTTTAATTCTTTCTGCTACTTTGATATTGGTATACAGAAATGCAACAGATTTCTGTACATCAATTTTGTATCCTGCGACTTTTCTGAATTGGTAAAGATGTGGATTACATAATATATAATGGAATATTACTCAGCCATAAAAAATTTGGAGCAACATGGATGGAGCCAGAGAGTATTATGCTAAGCAAAATATATCAGTCAGTGAAAGACAAATACCATATGATGTCGCTTGTATGTGGAACTTGAGATGAGCAAAAGGGGGGAAAAAAGAGGCAAACCATGAAGCAGACTTAAATATAGAGAAGAAACTGCTGGTTACCAGAACTAAGGTAGGTGAGAGAATGGATTAAATAGGTAATAGGGATTAAGGAGTGCACTTGTGATGAGCACTGGGATCTATGGAAGTGTTGTACACCTGAAACTAATATTATACTGTACACTAACTGGAATTTATAGAAAAACTGTAAAAAAGACATAAAGAAGTCAATAAACATGTGAATGAAACAGAGAATGATAGAAAAAAAAGAAGATAATACTAAGTTCATATGTATTATTAATATGGATATTCAAAAAATATTAAATGCTCTGTAAGACAATAAAAGGGAGATTGAAGTATTTGAGGAAGAGTTTGAGGTATTTGGAGAAAAAAGATTTAAAACATAATAAGTTTATCTCACCCCATAAAGAGAAATCAATAGATACTGTTTCATTCCTGACCACTACTTAAAGAAAAGTACAATTTATAACCCCTTTATTGTTACAGAAAAAAAACAAACAGAATCAAAATAGTAAAAATATAAAAGTTTTTAAAAAGATAAAGGATAGTAAGAAAAGTGAAAGCATGAAGCAAAATGACAAATAAAATAACATTATTATGTGATTATGATAAGCCTTCTTCTTCTTTTTTTTTTTTTTTTGATAAGCCTTCTTAAAATCCAAGGACTCTTGGATTTATGTCAATAAAGGACTAAATTTTCTTATTTCAAAATCCACCTAGCCATCAAGACACCTGGGGTTTCCAAATATTAAGCAAATGCAATTTAAAAACATTATGTCAAAGTATCAATATCAAAGTGCATTTCAAGGTACTATGCTAAATAATATAAGAAAGATACTTCTATAAATGCCGTTAAATTCATTCAGTGTTTACTGAGTGCTTCCTATAAACCAGGCATTATTCTAAATACTTTTAAGTGGCTGCTCAGGTAACTCCCATGGTCAGGGATCATTATTGCTATCATACACATTTAATGAATGAGGAACCTGAGATAAATTAAGGAACTTACCTTGCCATGTAACCAGCGATTGGTAGAGCGAGGCTTTGAATCCATTCGCTCAGGTTCTAGAAACTTTGACCTTTATTGTTACATGACATTGTGTCAGCCAGCAAACATCAGATGCCAGAGTAAGTTATTAAAACAAAAAAGCAATGTTTGTGTAAAATGACATTGGGAAAACTACCTTCATCATAATAATGATGTTCATATAATAATGTCCAATCTTCCAAGTCCTCAACAGATCAAAAAGAAAAATAAAAATTCCAACTTTAAATATAATATATAACAATAAGATATAGATAATAAACTTTCTACCAAAAAGCAAATTGTATACATTATTTTCAAATACCTATAGAACAGTTGCAAGTGTGATAAAGTAATAACATCCTAGGGCAAAAAATTAAAATTGAAAAATTTCAAACATTAGAAATATGCATGTCACAGTCTCAGGATGCTGACACAAAATAAGAAACTAATAACAAAATGTTAACTAAAACATTTAATCATATTACCATTTAATTACATACTCCTAAAATAGATCTAAAAGAATTTAAAAATTCAATTACAGACTTTTTGATTGATGAAGGTGACAGTATTACATACCACACTGCAAATGTGTGTGTGAGAGAGGAACAGAGGACAGGGGATGTGTGTAGATGGGGTGGTCCATTTGAGATTACAAGATAACAAAGTTCTTGACTCAAACACTTTTGACAACATGAAAGCACAGGATGGTTAGACAAAATATGACTGTGAAAGTTATTCTTAAGGAGTTTTAAAGCATCATAAATTCTTGGTTGTTAATTTGTTCATTGAAACCAGTCATTTTTTCTATAAAAAGATAAGTCATAGAAAAGTTGTAAAAATATATTTTAGTAGTATCATTTTAACAATTTTCATTACTACTATACTTTTAAATAACTATCTGAAAATCTTACAGTTCAAAATACGACTAACAAAATTTGTAATCTTGAACATCTACTCTAGATCACATTGTCTTCTATAAATTCTAAGCTTATGTGAGCAAGGCCAATGTATATTAGATATTAGTTTCTTCTAATGAAAATTTTAAACTTTTTAATAAGCCTTTTTAATAAAGGCTTATGTCTATAACTTTTTGGTATGATTTAAAAGAAAGAACTCTGGTACCCAGTTTTGCAGATTTGGGGCTGGTAAAATTAGTTGGAAATGCTAAATATATCAATCATATAAAGGTCATATGAAAGTTTGATGGTTTTGCTTTGAAGATCAGGTAACAAGTTTAGGATGGGCCAGTTCAGTCTTCATTAAGACACTTTGCTGATCCCAAATCCAGACAAAGAATCCATCAAAAAGGAGAATTACAGACCAATTGAAAAATGGATGTCAATATTTCCACCAAAATACTAGCCAATAGCATCCAACAGTACATTAAAAAGATTATTCACCACAACCAAGTGGGATTTATTCCTAGGCTGCAAGAGTGGCTCAACATTTGCAAATCAGTCAATATGATATGCCACATTAATAAAAGAAAAAAAACAAGACCATAGGATCCTCTCAATAGATGTAGAGAAAGCACTTGACAAAGTGCAGCATCCCTGCTTGATTAAAACTCTTCAAGGTATAGGGATAGAGGGAACATACCTCAATATCATAAAAGTGATATGCAAAAAGCCCAAAACAAATATTCTCAAAGTGGAAAAACTGACAGCTTTTCCACTAAAGTCAGGACAATGGCAGAAATGTCCACTCTCACCACTGCTGTTCAACATAGTACTAGAAGTCCTAGAACCAGCAATCAGACAACAAAAAGAAATAAAAGACATCTGAATCACAAGAAATCAAAACCTCACTCAGATGACATGATATTCTATAAGGAAAATCCAAAAGACTCCATCCTAAAATTGCCAAAACTCATACAGGAATTCAGCAAAGTGGCAAGCAATAAAATCAATGCACAGAAGCCATTTGCATTTCTCTCCACTAACAGTGAGACAGAAAAAAGAGAAATTAAGGAATTAATCCCATTTACAATTGCACCCAAAACCATAAAATACCTAGGAATAAACCTAACCAAAGAGGCAAAGGAATAGTACTCAGAAAACTACAGAACACTCATAAAAGAAATTGAGGAAGACATAAAGAAAAGGAAAAACATTCCACACTCATGGATTCGAAGGACAAATGTTAAAATGTCAATGCCACCTACAGCAATCTATATATTCCACGCAATCCCTATCAAAATACCATCAACTTAGTTCATAGAGTTGGAACAAGTAATCCTAAAGTTTGTATGTAACAAGAAAAGACCCTGAATAACCAAAGGAATGTTGAAAAAGAAAACCAAAGCTGGTGGCATCACAATTCCAGACTTCAAGCTCTATTACAAAGCTGTAATCATCAAGACAATATGGTACTGGCACAAAAACAGACACATAGATCAATGGAACAGAATAGAGAACCCAGAAATAGACCCTCAACTCTATGGTCAACTAATCTTTGATGAAACAGAAAAAGAATATCCAATGGAAAAAGACAGTCTTTTCAACAAATGCTGGTGGGAAAATTGGACAGCCACATACAGAGGAATGAAACTGGACCATCTCCTCACACCACACACAAAAATAGACTCAGAATGGATGAAAGACCTAAATGTGAGATAGCAGTCCATCAAAATCCTAAAGGAGAACATAGGGATCAATCTCTTTGACCTTGGCTGCACCAACTTCTTACTAGACACATCTCCAAAGGAAAGGGAAACAAAAGGCAAAAAAAAAAAAAAAAAAAAAAGAGCTATTGGGACTTCATCAAGATATAAGGCTTTTGCACAGCAAAGGAAACAGTTAACAAAACCCAAAGGCAATCAGCAGAATGGGAGAAGATATATAGGATAAAGGGCTGACCTATCAGATAGATAAAGGGCTAGTATCTAAAGTCTGTAAAGAACTTGTCAAACTCAACCCCCAAGGAACAAATAATCCAATCAAGAAGTGAGCAGAAGACACGAACAAACATTTCTCCAAATAAGACATACAAATGGCCAACAGACACATGAAAAAATGCTCAACTATCACTCATAACCAGGGAAATACCACAATGAGATGCCACCTCACACCAGTAAGAATGGCTAAAATGAACAAGTCAGGAAACAGCAGATATTGGCAAGGATGTAGAGAAAGGGGAACCCTCTTGCACTGTTGGTAGGAATGCAAGCTGGTGCAGCCACTCTGGAAAACAGTATGAAGTTTCCTCAAGAAGTTAAAGATAGAGCTTCCTTATGACCCAGCAATTACACTACTGGATATTTATTTACCCCAAAGATACAAATGTAGTGATCTGAAGGGGCATCTGTACCCCCAGTGTTTATAGCAGCAGTGTCCACAATAGCCAAACTGTGAAAAGAGCCTAGTTCATTGACAGATGAATGGATAAAGAATATACACACACGCACACACAATGGAATACTACTCAGCCATAAAAAATGAAATCTTGCTATTTGCAACGACATGGATGGAACCAGAAGATATTATGCTAAATAAGTCAATCAGAAAGATAATTATCATATGATCTCACTCATGTGGAATTTAAGAAACTAAACGGGATAAAAGGGGGGAGAGAGGAAAAAAACAAAACAGGTCGCAAACAGAGAGGGAGACAAACCATGAGGGACTCTTAATCATAGGAAACAAACTGAGAGTTGCTAGAGAGGAAGGGATGGGAGTATGGGTGACTGGGTAATGGACATTCAGGAGGGCAAGTGATGTAACGGGCACTGGGTGTTTTATAAGCCTGATGAATCACTGACCTCTACCTCTGAAACCAATAATACATTATATGTTAATTAATTGCATTTAAATAAATTTTTTTAAAGATAAAAAAATAAAATCCCATTTTCACTGATTCAAGAAATTTTAATTTCTGTGTTTGAGTTTATTCAAAAAAAGGAAAAGAAATCATTAAAATAATTATTTTTGAATATTCACCTTGATTTGGTTTGGTAGCCATTTTTTTAAAGGGCTAGCGTAGTTTTAAATGTATGCACTTTTAAACTATCATATAAATGTCAAAATAAAGGTTTGCTACTAACATTTAATTTGAAGAAGTGACCTCTATTCTTACAAATCATTGTAGTTATCAAATCTTATGACAATAATTCTGATATCAGCTATCTTAATGCATTTTCAAATATGTTTATGATTAATTATTTTGAAAATAAAATCAAAATAACCTAAAAAAACCCAAAAGATTGGGGTCGTTGGTTTTATGGTAATTAATAATAGTAATAGTAATAACAGTAATGGTAATAACTCATTACAGTCTCAAGTGCCACTTTATGCCATATTTTGCTACTGTTGTCCTTGGTTTCTTGATAACTTCTTACATGGCCTGTATAACCTGATTAACATCCCAAAAATGTTATAAAGCCTTTTGTAGTTTGTAGATTAGAATCAACTTTAACATAATTTTGAAGATATTTTGAAAACTTTATGATATTCTATGACATAAGGATCTATGACACCAATTACTCCACCATCTACAAACAGAATGAATTTTTGAATCATTATTTTCAAACTTTTCTGAAATAAAATATATTTCTCTTATCAACAAAACTTTATTATGTTCATTTAGCTTTTTTTTTTTTTTTTTTTTTTGGTCATTGGTAAACAATATTTATTGTGTACCAAGACAATAGGGGGAAGTCAGAAAGGCCTTCACATACTGTTTTTATTCTCCAGTGTTTAGAACGTAATGTAGAACAGAAGATAATAAAAATACTACCTTAGGTTCCTAAGCATAGGGCATCATAGTATTACCACTGTAATGACATTGGAACAAAATAAACTTACCATAAGCTTCCACCTGTATCACACGCATCAAAATAGAAGAGCTAATGC
Organism: Canis aureus; assembly: GCF_053574225.1. NCBI lineage: Eukaryota > Metazoa > Chordata > Mammalia > Carnivora > Canidae > Canis > Canis aureus. The sequence continues at coordinate 9,659,900 of NC_135646.1, read as the reverse complement.
AGTAAAAGGAATAAGTGAAATGGAGTTAGACCAACCTCAGGGCTGGGAGATTCTGTGACTGTTTTAATACTCTCTTCATCTCCTAGCTGGAATTCCCAATGGAAAAGTGAATACTGCTTATACCATTATATGCATGAATGAATATGATTGAAAAAATTGATATGCTATTCTATCAAATCCAATTACATGAATATTTTCAACTAAGAAATCTAATTGCTGATTACAGAATTTATTACTGAGGCTCTTCCTAATATGTTTCAAATTGGCATTGCATACAAGACTATACCTCATTTACTATTTATGGGAACAAAATTCTTGACAGAATTTATATATATGTATGCATGAGTCTGTGCACACATATGTGTGTACACATACACAAATCTAACCCAATATATTTAAATAATATATTTTTTAAAGTATGCAATATATCAAAGCTTTAAATTTGGGAGACTAGACATCATAACTCTCCAGCAGTACTATCAGTACTTCCTCTACTTTAATAAAAGAGTTTAATAAAATAGTTTAATAAAAGAGCTCCATCATGGGCCTTGTGTCTCCTGTATCTTCAAAACCCAGCATATCGCTTGGTATGTGGGAAGTACTTAGTGGATCACCTTCGTTTGAGCGTCTCTGCTTTGAATATCACTGACAGCCATTTTAAAACTGTGTCCCATGGGGTCACAAATGTTCTGAGAAGGTGACTTAGATATATCTTAGAAGATTTCTTAGATACAGAAACAAATAGAGGGAGAAAGAAACCCACATCCTTATCATGGTTTTAAGGCCTCTGACTCCATCTGTCTCTATTTTCTCAGACACTCTCTCCAGTCCAGATGCCACTGGCCTCTGCTTCCCCTCCACATAAGCCTATGGCTCAGTAACCTTACCCTACCTGGAAATTACTTCCTCAGATATGCACACGGCCTATTCCCTCACTTCATTCAAATCTCTGTTTGCACCTACCTAGGTACTTGAATAGTATACTAGTTTTATTTATTTTTTATTGTACTAATTACAATAAGATATCTTAAATATATCATTATTGTCTCATGTACACAAACACGAGAATGAAAGCTTTATGAAAAGAGTTTATCAAAATTATACTGAATGTCCCACTGCTTAGAATATTGTGTAGAAAATAGGAGATCTTCAAAAAGCATTTGTTGAATGAATACATGAAGAAGTGAGTTCTTCACATCCATATCAACCAGTTATTGTTTTGTATCTTTCTGTTTAATACAATGGGCTTTCAAGTATACTATCGTTGTAATTAAATCTCTGTGTCTGAAAAATTTTTGAAAAAAACCCAACTTTGATTTATTAAAACCTATGATACTAAGTAGTACAAATTCTCAGTTTGTTTTTGATGCTACTGAAAATAATTCCATAAATTATTAAATCCTCTTACAAAAATAAAATTAGTTCATAAAACCACCCTTGTATCCAAAGATTGCCTAATCTATTTGCAAGGAAAAACACAATTTTTTTGTAATGTCCATAGACTTTGATAAAAATTTATATCATTTTTTTTTGCTAGAAGATTCATATAAACCTGAATTTTGCATTGTGAATCATTTTGTCCAAACTAAATTCCCCCACAGAGCTCTGCACAAAAGCACATCAAGTAGATAGAATCTAGGAGTTGGGATGATGCAAAGTTCTGACTGGATGCAAAAATGGAACAATAACCAGTGCTCTAGCGTGTGTGAGCAAACAGGAAGTAAAGGGAGAAGGTACCATAAAGATACTCTCATTAGTAGAAACTCATTCTAGAAATAAATTTTAACAAATAAAAGAGAAAAGAGAGCCAGACAGGGAAATGGCAGAGGCTGCTGAGGGCAGTCCATATCTTCCTATTTTCATGAGCTGGGGACTTAGGGAAACAGTGGAGTTAGACATGGCTATGACCCTCCAACATGTGTTACCCTACATGCTAGTGAATCTGCTGTGTTTAATATCCTGGATGCTGATAAATTAGTAAGTTCTCTTTCTGTAAGGAGATATGAAGAAAAGGAGTTGTCTTTCTGCACTAAAAGATAATGTGGACACAATATGTCAATAAACTGATTAATACAAGGCAGGAAGTACTAAGCACTAAGAAAAAATAGTGAAGCTTTGTAGTCCTGTGGGATTATAGAGAAAAGGTCCATATGTTTTCTGGGGTGACAAGGGAAGACGTAATAAAGGGAGGGATACAGGTGGGCCTTTAAGGTTGAGTAGAATTTGGATTGTCCAGGGCCCAGGAAGGCGTTCATTCTAGGATGAGCAAATATGAGCACTGGAGCAGAAATATGCAAAGGACCCATGGGTAAATAAGGCTAAACTATATTGTTCTATTTTCTCTGACATGTTTTATATTAATTTAGTTAATAATAAACTTTAATTCTAGCTCATATATTTGTAAAGGAAATATATAATGTCCTTTTTTGTTTAATTTTTTTTGATAATTACATATATACATGGTATAGAATTTAAAAGAAATAAAATGGTAACAATAAAAGATACATTTCCCCCCCCTTGCTTCTCTCCCAACAAAGCAGTTGTTGCATTTCTGGAATATCACAGAATTGCTTTGCAATACAGTTTCCAAAATTAGCCATATGATTCTCTTGTTGATTCTATAGCACAGGTGAATATATACAAGAAATATATGGACTAGAAATATTTCCATATGCTAAGGTTTCAAGTTAAACCTTAAAGATTGAAGATTCAAGTTTTTATATAAACTCCAATTAGTTAACATACAGTGTATTATTACCTTTCAGGTGTAGGATTTGGTGATTTACCACTTATATACAACATCCAGGTCTCCTCAAAGTACACTCCTTAATAGCACCACCTATTTAGGCCATCCCCCACCAACCTCCCCTCCAGCACCTCTCATTCTCTATACTTAAGTATATGTTTTATGGTTTACTTCTCTTTCTTTTTTATTCCCCTTCTGTTCATTTGTTTTCTTAAATTCCACATGAGTGAAATCATATGGTATTTGTCTTTCTCTGACTGACTCACTTCACTTAGCACAATACTCTCTAGCTCCATTCACATCATTATAAATGGCAAGATTTCATTCTTTTTTGGCTGGGTAATATTCCATTATTTATATAAATGTAAATATATAAATATATATATATATTTATATTTTATATAATATATATTTTATATAAAAATATATATATTTATACCATAACTTCTTTATCTATTTATAGTTGATGGATATTTGGGCCCTTTCCATAATTTGGCTATTGTTGATAATACTGCTATAAACATTGGGATGCTTGTATGCCTTTGAATCAGTATTTTTATGTCCTTTGGGTAATAAGTACCTAGTGTTACAATAGCTGCATCATAGTGCAGTCCTTTTTTTTTTTTTTTTTTTTTTTTGAGGACCCTCCATGCTGTTTTCCAGAGTGACTGCACCAATTTGCATTCCCAACCAACAGTGTAAGAGGGATTCCCCTTTCTCTGCTTCCCCACCAGCATCTATTGTTTCCTGAGTTGTTTATTTGAGGCATTCTGAGAGGTGTGAGGTGATATTGAATTGTGGTTTTGATTTGTATTTCTCTGATGATAAGTGACGTTGAGCATCTTTTCATATGTGTGTGTTAGTCATCTATCTTCTTTGGAAAAATGCCTATTCATTCTTTTGCCCATTTTTTAAAAATGGACTGTTTGCTTTTTGGGTGTTGAGTTTTATAAATTCCTTATATATTTTGGAACCTAACCCTTTATCAGGTACATCATTTGCAAATATCTTCTCCAATTTATGTTTCCCTTTTAGTTTTATTGATTGTTTCCTTCACTGTGCAGAAGCTTTTTATTTTGATGAAATCCCAGTAGTTCTTTTTTGCTTTTGTTTACCTCGCCTTAGTGGCTAGTAATAAGTTGCTACAGCTGATACCAAGTTGCTGCCTGTGTTGTCCTCTAGCATTCTGATAGGCTCCTGTCTCACATTTAGGTCTTTTATGCACTTTGAAAAAAAAATTTTTTTGTATGTGGTATGAGAGAGTAGTCCAGTTTCATTCTTTTTCATGTTGTCCATTTCCCAACACCATTTGTCGAAGAGACAATCTTTTCTCCATTGGATATTCTTTCCTGCTTTGTCAAAGATTAAATGACCATGTAGTTGTGCGTTCATTTCTAGCTTTTTCTCTTCTGTTCCTTTGATCTATGTGTCTTTTTTTTTTGCCAGTACCATACTGTTTTGATCACTACAGCTTTGTAATACAGTTTAAAGTTCAAAATTGTGATTCCTCCAACTTTGCTTTACTCTTTTAAGATTACTTTGGCTATTCAGGGTCTTTTGTGGTTTCAAACCAATTTTAGGATTGTTTGTTCTAGCTCTGTGAAAAATGCTGGTGGTGTTTTGATAGGGATTGCATCAAATATGTAGATTGCTTTGCATAGTATAGACATTTTAACAATGCCTGTTTTTCCAATCCATGATTATAGAATGTTTTTCGATTTCCTTGTGTCATATTCAGTTTCTTTTGTAAGTATCTTACAGTTTTCAGAGTACAAATCTTTCATCTCTTTGGTTAGATTTATTCATAGGTTTTTGGTGCAATTGCAAATGGGATTGATGACTTGATTTCTTTTTCTGCTGTTTCTTTGTTGTCATATAGAAGTACAACAGATTTCTGCACATTAATTTTATATCCTATGACTATTTTGAATTCAAGTATTATTTGTAACAATTTTTTGGTGGAGTCTTTCAGGTTTTCTACATAGAATATCATGTCATCAGTGAAGAGTGAAAGTTGACTTCTTCCTTGCCGATTTGGATGGCTTTTATTTCTTTTTGTTGTCTGATTGCTGAGGCTAAGATTTCTAGTACTGTGTTAAATGACAGCGGTGAAAGTGGACATCCCAGTCTTCCTCCTGACCACAGCTTTCAATTTTTCCCCATTGAGGGTAATATTAGCTATGGGCTTTTCATATATGGCTTTTATGATGTTGAGGTAAGCTCCCCCATCCCTACTCTGTGGAGGGTTTTTATCAAGAATGGATGCTGTACTTTGTCAAGTGCTTTTTCTGCATCTATTGAGCAGATCATAGGGTTCTTATCCTTTCTTTAATTAATGAGGTGTATCACAATGAATGATTTGAGAATATTGAACCAAAGTTGCAACCCAGGAAGAAATTCCACTTAATCATGGTGAAGGAATCTTTTCATATACTCTTGGATTCAAATTGCCAGCATTTTGTTGAGAATTTTTGCATCCGTGTTCATCAGGGATAATGGCCTGTAGATCTCTATTTTAGTGGAGTCTTTGCCTGGTTTTGGAATAAGGGTAATGCTGACCTCATAGAATGATTTTGGAAGTTCCCTCCATTTCTGTTTTTTTGGAATAATTTGAGAAGAATAGGTATTAACATTTCTTTAACTGATTGGTTGAATTCCCCTGGGAAGCCATTCAGCCCTGGACTTGTATTTGTTGGGAGATTTTTGATTACTGATTCAATTTCTTTGCTATTATCTGTCTGTTCAAGTTTTCTATTTCTTCCTGTTTCAGTTTTGGTAGTTGATCTGTTTCTAGGAATGCATTACATAGTTTGTTGGCATATAATTTTTCATAATATTCTCCTATTATTCTTTATATTTCTATGGTGTTGGTTGTGATTGCTCCTCTTTTGTGATTTTATCTATTTGGGGCCTTTCTGTTTTCAAAAAATTTCAAATTGAACTACAATACATCTTGGTGTTGGCCTGCTTTGATTTTGATGGGAGTTCTCTGTGCCTCCTGGATTTGGATATCTGTTTCCTTCCTCAGATTAGGGAATTTTTTTAGCTATAATTTCCTCAAGTAAACCTTTTGCTCCCTTTTCCCTATCTTCTTCTGAGACTCCTGTGATACAGATGTTATTATGCTTTATAGAGTCACTGAGTTCCCTCAGTGACTTTTGTAATCTAAGATTTTTCTTTCTTTCTTTTGTGCATCTTCATTATTTTCCATATCCATCCCATATCCATTTCATCTTCAATATCACTTATTCATTCCTCTGCTTCTTCCAACCTTGTGATCATTAGCAGGTTTTGAATCTCAGTTATTGTATTTTTCATTTCATCCTGTCTAGTTTTCAGGTCTCTTATTTATGTGATAAAGGACTCCCTGGTATCTTCTATGCTTTTCTCAAGTCCAGATAGTGTTCTTATGATTGTTGCTTTAAATTCTGTATCGGGCATATTACTTATATCTGTTTCTATTAGATCTGTAGCCATGACCTTTTCTTGTTTTTTTCTTTTGAGGTGAATTCCTCTGTCTTGGCATTTTATCTAGATCTCTGTTTTCTGTGTCTTAGGAAGGCCTGTTATGTTTCCTGCTCCTGAGAGTAATGGCTTTATGGAGAAAAGATCATACACTGTCCAGGGCCTTTCCCTTCAGGAAGTGTCTCTTGCGTATGCTGCATGTGCTCTGCTACTGTGTTTTGACTGCTCAATCGTCAATTGAGTCCTTTGCAGAGTTCCTCCTTGCCTTCAGTGGGGAGTGTCTGGACCTTGGCCAGAGTATGCAAGTTTTAACAAACTGTACTTTGGTCTGTTTGCTAAAAGAGATCTGATGCTATTTCCACTAAAATTGAAGCTTTGCAGAATTCTATGGTCAGTATGTATGGTGGGTGTGGGGTTTTCTGCTGCTCTTCTGGGCAAGGGGTCCACTGTGCTCATTCTCAGGTATACTTGCCAGAGAAAAGCAGTACCAGCAAAGCACCAAAGGGTGTGGGGGTGTGGGGCTTGGTGTAAGCAGATTAAGCAGCTGGTGTGGTGCTGTGCTGTGTACTGAAGTTCATTTATGCTGAGGTGCAAGAGAGAGAAATAGCACTAGCCAGCTCCTTTGTCTTGGGAGAGGCAATACCATCTCTTTCAGATGAGCTCCAAAAACAGAGGACTGTCTCTCCCATCTATCCCAGTGTGTCCCAAGTGATCCTCCATCCAGAGGCTACCTGCCTGCCTTCTCCACAGGAAAACTGCAGCACTTTTAAGTCTCTGTATCAACCACACCACAGACTTCTAAAACTCCAGTCTTTGGGCCAGACTCATTACAAAAATTCATGAAAATCAGCCCCTCCTATTTCCCCAGTCCATGGCTTGGGAAAATGTTTTCCTTTTGCAATACCCTGTGTACTCCTCTTGCTTTCTCTCTTTCCTCTCTCCTCAACCAACCCCCACCCCTCCATAGCACCTGCAGTCCATTTCTCCCCAAAACCATATCTCTACACCTCCCACCTACAGTGTGGCCTCTTCTCTCCCTCTAGTTGTGGAGTTTGTTCTGTCAGTCTTCAGATTGATATATTGGGGTTCAGAATGATTTGATATTTTTCTAGCTGTGTTTGAGGTACAAAGCAAGCCTAAATGTCTTCCTAGTACTCTAACATCTTAACTCTTCCTCCTTATTTAACATACCTTTTAGTATAATGATTTAAAAGACCATATTTTATAATATGTATCTTTATAGTTTAACTTAGAAGTACACTGAAATCCATGGGGGAAAAATCTATGGTATTTGTTAGGTAAATGATAAAATTAAAACCTCATGAATTGCCTTAACTTCAAACCTGTACTAGAGTAGTTACAAAAGAAACAGAATAGTTTGTTAGAATACTTTAATAACAGAAGTGTCTTTCTGTTTGAGAGACATACCACACTGGGAAAAATCTTACCTCCACACAGCTGTTTTCATATTATTCTTAAGTTAAGAAATGTTCAAATTTTCATATTTCCTCAGGAGATACAGCAGGTTTTAAACCATGCCATATTACAACTTGTGAAATTGGAGAAAAATTAGACTATGTATATGACTATAGCAGTTAATAAAACATGGTATAAGCTCTTTGTTTTCTTTAATAATGCCAGTTAAATGAAAATAGTTTTAGTAATTTTTTTTCTGCCCCTAGGTATCACACATACACATAAATCTAAGAATGTTTCAAAAAATTTTATTTTATGGTAAAGGAGGCACAAAACAAAACCTTATAAAGCATTTTTTAAGTTGATTCTGAGATCTGAGCATACTTATTTTGCATGGAAATCCCAGCAGGAGGAAATAGAACATATAAAGTTCATCTGTTCAAGTGTTCATCTGTTAATTTGTCATACATTATATTCATTCATTCATCCATCACCCATTCATTCACTCATTCATTCATTAAGTGTAATCTAAACTCTCACCATATGCTAGACAATATAGCTTGATATTCAAACTCCTTTTCACCTAGGCTTGAGCTCTGTCCTTATTTCTACTCAGACACTGATACTACCAAACTTCTCTGCCATACTCACTGCCTATCTGCCTCATCTGTAACTGAATTAGATAGGTGTTAGGACCTCAGAGGTTCATCAACCTGCAGGAGAGAGGCAGGCTGAATTTTGGATCCAATACCTTGTTTAGTGGCCTATGCTACCTATGCTTGTTTAGTGGCCCACGACTACCTATGCATTAGTCTTAGACTAATATTCTGATAAATCAAGTTAACTTTATTTGTTTTTAAAAATATTTTATTTACTTATTCATGAGAGACAGAGAGAGAGGCAGAGACACAGGCAGAGGGAGAAGCAGGCTCCATGCAGGGAGCCTGATGTGGGACTCTATCCCGGGACTCCAGGACCACACCCTGTGCCAAAGGCAGGTGCCAAACCACTGAGCCACCCAGGGATCCCCCATCAAGTTAACTTTAAAACAAACATGTTTGATAAGTCAAGTTAAATTGTGCCTCATGTTTCTGGGTTGAGCTCTCTAAATACTCAGTCTAGGCTAACATGCCATGTTCACATTCCCACCCTTAGTTCTCTCTTTAGCCTGAGTCTAGGATCAGAATCTTGGACAATTCTGATTTTGCCTACTTGGCCTATATTTAGTGTCTCAATTAAGTATATATTTGACCTGAGAAGAAGGGATAATATTGAGATCTCCACATGTTTAAAAAATATGTACATTCTTTAACTACAGAGTCTTTTTTTTTTCACAAAGTCTTTACATTCTAATAAATGGTATTAACAACAGTATGCAAGCAAGGAGGATAGTGCTAAATGCCACAATAGAAGAACTATATGTAATTTGAGCAGGTTGTGAAAATTTTCCAGGGTGAGGGGAAACATTCTATTTTAAATACATACATTTCACACTGCCAAGAAGTAGCTGATTGAAATGGGGGATGGAAAGGGTCATAAACCTAGGAAGTTGAGATGATTGTACTATAAGATATGAATAGATAATTAGTGGGATAAGTGCTGTTTCAAAGGGGTGTCCTAACCCCTTTATATAAATACAAAGTCATCCATACAAATAATTGCTATGAGGGATCCCTGGGTGGCGCAGCGGTTTGGCGCCTGCCTTTGGCCCAGGGCGCGATCCTGGAGACCCGGGATCGAATCCCACATCAGGCTCCCGGTGCATGGAGCCTGCTTCTCCCTCTGCCTATGTCTCTGCCTCTCTCTCTCTCTCTGTGACTATCATAAATAAATTAAAAAAAAAAAAAATAATTGCTATGAGTACTTGACAGAACAAATAGACATAAAATCAGTAAAGATATAGAAAATTTGAACAGCACTATCAAGCAAACTCCCTAATTGAGATTTATAAACATGATGCCCAACAACAGCAGGATACACATCCTTTTAGTATACATGGAACATCACCAAGTCAGACTGTATGTTGGGCCATAAAACAAAATCAATAAATTTTAAATTATTTAAACCATACAGAGTATGCTTCCTGTATAAAACTGAATTAAAGAGAAATCAATAACAAAAATATCTGGAATATCTCCAAATATTTTGAAATTAAAAAACATATTTCAGATAACTCAAAGGTCAAAGAAGGAATCACAGGAGAATTAGAAATAATCTAATTGGATAAAAGCACAACATATCAAACTTTGTGGGATAAAGTACAATGAGGTTGCAGAATACAAGGTCAGTATGCAAAAACAATATTATTCCTATATACTAAAAATCTAAAATTATACCAAAGTTTAAAAAAAGAAATCTGTCTGTAATGTCTCCAAAATGGAAATACTTAGGTATAAATCAAACAAACAAAAACAAATGTGTAGAATTTATCAGCTGAAACTACAAAGTACAAAAAAAAAAAAAAATTCAAGAAGACTTCAATAATTGGAAGACCATGTTTATGTTTTGGAAGACTCAATATAATGTGCTAATTCTTCAAAAATTAATATAACATTTTAATGCAATTCCTATCAAACCCTGAAATTTTTTTTGTTAATATAGGCAAATAATTCAATTATGTAAAATGGCGGGCAGTCAGGAGGTCTTATTATTAGTTATTGAAATAGGGCAAGGCTCTGCAGCTAACATGCTAATAATTGCAAGTGTTTGGATGCTGCACCCAAATTTATGCTTGGTACAAGGATGGTTCTGGGTCCTATCATGGGCTGATACCACCAGTACAGTAAAAATGATTCCCCCGTCATTGCTTGTTTTATAGGCCAAATCTCTGCAGATTGGGCCTGGGGAAACAGGACAGTATCCCTCCTTTTGTTTTCTCATTTCCCAAGAGAGAATTCCCTCATGTATACTTGGCTGTCTTCACTCTTTCCCCTATATCCCCTCCACACCACCATACCAAATCTTATATCCCCCCTCCACACCACCACCAAATCTTAAAGATAAGATTTAAATTGAGTCCAGTCTGCAGGAAGCAAAAACAAATGCCAATTGCATTATTTCTACATTTGCTTTATCACATGGTGTGTTATCATAAAGATTTCAATTTTTGTTTAATTTCTTATTCGTAAAGCTCCAATTTAAGGATTTCATTAAAAGTATACCCTTTGATAGAAATAACTCCTCCACATGACCCATCTAATTCTCACCTCTTCATTTTTGATCCACCAAAAAGAGTCATATCTGTACTACTGTGTCCATGTAAGATATGACTGATGGCAAAAATTATTAAGAAAAAAAGATTATTTATTTGAGAGAGAGAGCTCAGGGTGGAGGAGCAGAAAGAGTCTTAAGCAGACTTTGTGCTGGGCACAGAGCCTGTCACAGGGCTTCATCTCACAACCCTGAGATCATGACCTGAGCCAGAATCAAGAGTGGGACACTGAACTGACTGTGTCACCCAGATGCCCTCATAGCAAAACTTATGGGAGTAAGTTGAAGGGAGTAATGAAGCTCCTATGACCCTGATAGGTAAATAAGGGGTATTAATTATATTGATTTATATGTAGCCAGCCTTTATAACTTCCCAAATGCTTCCAGACATTTTTTTTTCATTGTACCCTAATTATACATAAATGTGGAGTATATGTGATTTGCCTACAGTCATGTAAATGGCAGAATTGGTTCATAACCCAAGTCTAACACTCTTCCCAAGTATAACCCTGGGAAGTAAAGTGTTACCAAACAGTTGTGTAAGCAATATCTATGTCAGAAAATAAAATTTACCCTGGATGTTAGAAAAACTATTTATTTTGTAAATTTTTTTTCTTTGATTCTCATGACTGATTTTTTTTTTGCCTTATTTGAAAAACGATTTGACATGGTATAATTTTTTTTTACTAAAAAAGTGTCAGATCTAAACTGAATACTTTCCCTTTTTTATTTCTGTACCTTCATCTCTTGTCTTGACATGAGTCATTAGAAATATATACTGTTCCAAATTGCAGATTATATAAAAATAATATGCCTTGAAATGTGATTTATATTTGCATTTAAATATTATTGCATTTGAACACAGGTGATAAATTTCCGTTAGTCAGAATACTAGAGTTAACTAGAGGGAAGCACCATGTAAAAGGCTGAGAGGTTAATCACTTTTTTTGCATCTATCCATTCGGAATTTCCCTGAGGATCCACTCCAAAAGATACTTTATATGGAATTTTTAAAACACCCGTATAATTTTGTCACATGAGGCACTTTTTTCTGATCTTGATTGATGGAAACAACAAAACTAGTACCTGAATAAGAAGGGCATCAGATGGAAGGTTTTCCCAGTGTCTTCCTTATCTAAATCCTCCTACTCTCACCTCTGGTTTGCCATCTTTACATCCCATTTCTTCATCTGACTCTGTGTATTTCCCACATCTTGATCTTCCTGTTTCTTCTCACTTGTCTCATTCTGCTCTGCCAAATTCTTCCAACCCTGACTACAAGAGCTGGGACAATCATGAATCACACATCCAATGACAACTAGTTTATATTTTAGAGTGATTTAAAGGAGAGTGATAATAAATATAAAATTGGCTTTCCTGGAACCTTCAGTGGATGAGTTTTAAAGTTTTATTTTCTAGGCAAGGCATTGAACAGTAAGAATAAATGGTAAACTCAATGTATTCATTAAGTCAGTGGTTCACCATGGTATTGGGTAGTACCAGTCCAAAATGACCATTTTCATAATTCAGAGTGCTGCTTGTTTCATTTATTCATGGGCACAGTTGGCATGAGTGTGGGGACACAAGCATGTCATACATCTTGCTGAGTGGGGCAGTCCTGCATAATGAAAAAATATCTTTTGTGTACCACATGACTTTCCAATGTGAAAGAAAAAAAACTGATATCTTTTTAAAATTTTATTCTTAGCTAGAAATCCAACTCCACATTGAATATAAATACAAAGCATTACTTACAAGGTTTTAGTTCATATTATTTTTTTAAGGAATGTGACTACTTTGTAAATCAAGAGAATACTTAAATTGTATCGGAACTTTATTAAGAGTTGTTTACCATTGGCTTCTATAGCACTGACAATGGTGACAATTCTATACTATACATGGGTGTGAGCTTCTGGCTGCATCATATGTCTCTTAATATAGTTGGACCTAAACATTTATTTTTGAAAAAACATTATTTTGTTACAAATTACTTTTTGTTTCTTTTTCCATTAGCCCAATATATTAATTTTTAAAATTGTTATTATTTTTAATTTCATTTCAGTATAGTAGAAGTTTGTTTTTCAAAGGGATCACTAGATCTCATAGAATTAAAAATTACAGTATGATATAATCAAGAGGACTAACACCAACTAGTAGTTACAAAAATTTCATAGTAAGTTATCTAGCTGACATAAGAAGTACTAATTGTATAAGCCTGAAATCATAGTTTATTAGGAATAATTGACACATGTATATGCATCAAGTGATATTTATATTGTGTTTAAGTGATGCTATGTATAAATGATCAAAGCTGCATTAAATTCGGCCTTATAATACAGATATCTAATATGCAAGTAAGTCCTCCTTATCAACTGCTGACCAGTCATGTAATGAAAATGGATGGCACCTGAATGAGGAAACAATTATGGGGCTATCTGAAGGAGGGTGGCCATACCCAAAGGATGAACAAAATACTTCAAGCAAAACTAACAGCAACATAATGAGCTAAGAAGTGACAGGCACAAACACAAGCAGATCATGTTGGCTTGAAGCAAGCAGAGTTTGAGCTGCTTCACTGCCTCATTTAAACAGAAGAGTGTGCTCAGCATGAAACTAAGAGACAGCTTACAGAGAATGACACCCTGCAGGTAACAGCTGCTGCTAACACCCAAAGGACAGAATATATAGAAGGAGTATTTATTTATTTTTGCAGTTTGTGAGGGAAGTGATTGCCTGACATGAATCAGCCTTCTCTGACCCACTCTTATAAAGATGATGCACCAAGGTCAATAGCCCAATCACATAGTGCAGAAGATATTGCCATATGTATATAATTTGGTGGAACAGTTAGAAGTAATTTTAACAAGACCATTGTGAATATGTCATTTGCAAAAGCATAAGTAATTTGCTGATTATGGCTGTTCTTAAGAAAAATAGACATGCAAAACTAAAAACCCAGAGCCTATGCTGTATTCAACCCCAAATTCTATTCTGAAAATTGGACCCATCTTGAGTCCAGGCCCAGGGCCAAGCCAAAAGCAGAGGACAACCAACTTAAAGTGAAAGAAATACTGACTCCATAAATATCTATATCATTTTCTAAGAAAGATATGTTAAATAGAAACACCATGATTTCTCACATAAAACCCAGGTTTTGTTTAAGAATTCAAAGATAATGTATAGTAAAAAAAAATGATAGTGTGTACTTCTTTATTGAAATGCTGATAGTTTTAAATTTTTGACATGAATAATTGGATATGTCATATGTGAATCTACCAAGGAATAAAATAGAGGTCATAAAATGTAAAGACATGATAGGACATATTTATAACATCATAAAACAAACTGGCATTTTTAATATCTTAAGCCGGCCATTTTACTGTATTTTTATATGGAACCTCAGTAAAAAGTCCTGTCCCTGATTTGAACATATCACATGAGAGGTAAAAAGCACAAGGTAGATGGCAGGCACAAATGTCATTCTGTATATAATCCTCACTTTTAGGTTGGTGACATTCCATCACACAACTACGGTGATGATATATATCTTTATAATAATCTGTAGGGTCCTGCAGAACTTTTCCAATGACATTGAAATCCTAACAAATTAATTTTTGATCCAATATCAGCAGATGGAGGTTAAGAAAAGTTAGTGCAATGGTGTATAAAAAAAAGAAAAATGTGTGTCCTTTTTCCAAACTTGGCTTTATATATAATTTTACAGATAATATTTTTATTAAAAGCATTAATGCAACTCTGTTTGTCAGAAGTCATGGGAGGAGATGTGAGTAGCCATTGTGGTGGCAGTAAAATGCAGTGAGCCCTAATATATAATATAATATATAATTCATTGTAATAATGGTGAAAAACATTCACTGAGTGACATATTTTAATGAGCTAGTAAGTGAATGACCAAGAAAAGAGAGAACTTAGGGACACCTGGGTGGCTCAGTCAGGTAAGCATCTGGCTTCAGCTTAGATCATGATCCCAGGGTTCTGCTCCTCCCTCTTCATCTGCCCCTCCCTGTTGCTTGTTCTCTCTCTCTCTCTCTCACTCTCTCTCTAATATAAATAAATAAATAAATAAATAAATGTCTTTTTTTAAAAAAAAAGAGAGAACTTAAAGGTAGGGGCCATTGAATAAATGAAGTGGAGGTAAGATTTAAAAAGAAAATAAAGATTTTATTTTTTCATGAGAGACAGAGAGGGAGAGGCAGAGACATAGGCAGAAAGAGAAGGAGGCTCCCTCTGCAGGACTCGTTCCCAGGACCCTGGGATCATGACTTGAGCCAAACGCAGACACTCAAGCACTGAGCCACCCAAGTGTCCCATAAAACAGATTCTTAAAATATTTTTTAAAAATCTGTTACATCAAATCATTCCCATGATATATAATCCTTTCTAATCAACTGGATGATCATGTATCATTAGATACAGATCAAACTTGTTTAGAAAACTAAGGTGCAAATAGAAAATATTTACTATTACTATTAAAACATCTACTTCCATTCACCAAATCTGAAACAGACCTGACTGATTTGCTTACACATATATGGCTACTTTTAATAAGCGTCCTCTACTCTAAATTTTGCTTAATATAAAAGAAATTAAAATGGATATGCTTTGTTTAAAGATATCAGTGTAGGTAAATTATTTCTGTAATTTAGAACAGATCCAAACACAATTACTTAATCATACAATTTAAAAGTTGTTACAAGGTCCTGCATGACCTTGAGTATTTATTTTTCCAGCAGTTTTTATGGTGGAAACATTTTGTATGTTTCTTATGTGGACTAAAATTCCTGCAATTAGAATACCTTCTTTTGGACGTAGAATAAAGGCCTTTATTGTAGTTTTTATACAGTATTTCTATGATATTTAGAAAGTAACTACTAAAAATATACTCTGGTGGAATGGGCCCAAGAGAAAAGGAAGAAAAGATGCCTCTTTAAAGGTAGCCTTAAAAAAAAAAAATAAATAAAGGTAGCCTTTTCATGCATCCTTCTCATTTCATTAGCATGGATTAATTTATTCAATCAGCCAGTTGTTTGCCAAGCCTAAGAATCAAGAGGTAGAAAAGCCACTAAATGTAAATGTGGCTTTACAACTGTGTGAGAAACAAAGGCAAAACCCTTAGGGGTACAGACAATTGTCAAGTGGCTTTCCACGGAACAGAAGCCCAGGGAAGCCTCAAGGAAGCATGAAGACACCGATCCAGAGTTTGAGAGGGGTATAGGAATACTCCTATTATAGCATACAAAAGATTTATTTCAGTCCTCCAATTCTCCCTCTTACTCTGCCATGCATAACATACATGAAATTACTTTTAACCACATGACAAATATATTTATAAATCCTACATGTGCATCTCTGCCTACAAATCAGATGTGGAAGAAATATTTCATTTCTTTGTTTTCCAGAAGTCAAGATAATTTGGACTTGAGTCTCTTTCTTGTAAGTCTATCTAGAAATTCTACCTTAGTCCGTTTTAGTGCATCCCTTCCCTTGAATTGTACGGACATCCTGGGACCTAATTCAGCAGTAGTAATCAGAAGGTTTTTCTAGTCCCTGGCTATCAGTCTCCTGCTGGGATGCTCAATGACCCAGTTCTATGGTGATACATGTTACTTTGGTGTCATGCATGGAATATTTTTGGACAAAGAATGAGCCTTGGGCCTGAGACCCAATCTCCCACATGAGCTACGTGACCATGTCTGAGATCTGGCCCCTTTCTCTAGGCACTGCAATGGAGTGAAACAAAGTTCTTTCCTTCTCACGGAGCCTGACAAGCATCTAAACCCCCTTCCCACTTCAAGGAAATCCCTCTCACTCTTTCTCTTTTCCTTAGAAACTTTCCAACAGCTTCCTCTTCCTTTCAGAGATGCTAGCTTGAGTTTAAAGTTTTACAAAGGAAAAGAAATACTTTTGATTCCAAGTAGTTTTTGCTCTCTGTCCATCCAACATTCTAGAGACAAGGAATTATAAAAGTTGTCTCCCTGCTTAAACTGAGGGATAAAGGGTGGGGAGGGGGAGGGAAATACCACTAATATAAATGTGAATTAATATTTCAATGAATTATACTGCCATAGAGGAATAGTTTCATGCATTGCTATCACTAGACACACTGGTAATAAAGAAATTCATCCGAAAATACAATTTTAAACAAGTACCTAATTGCTAAATTCTGACAAAAAAAATTTAGCCTGACTTGCATATCATTCATGTGGCTATTTTACAGATATGAAAAGTAAATCACATTTAAGACATCATTGGTATATTTTATTTAATGAAAATATAAAATTATACAAAATCAAGGCTATCTGGAAATATCTGGGATGTATAGTCACTGTACCCAATATAAAGAGACATTAAATAAAGACACATATTTTAGCCATTGAAGCAGAGGTACTTAAAATGAGAGGGAGTAAAGTAATGAGGAAGCTGAGATACCAGTATTCCCAAGCTATTTGCCCTGTCTAGTTTTGTTGGCCTTTTGTTTTATTTTGTTTTGCTTTTTGTTTTTTGTTTTGTTTAAGTTTTCATGTATTTTATATTCTTGTTTGCTGGGTAGAAAGCTCTGGGGTCTGGAAAGGGAGAACATCCTGTAGGCCTTTAGGTAAACAGAAAAGGTGGACTGATTGAGAAAAAAAGATCTCTATTTAAATTGTGTTTACCATTTCCAGTATTTTCATTTCTAGAGAGCATATTAATAAAGAAATGTATCCTGACTTAGGAAGTTCAAGCTGGGTTTAATTGTATTCCTTCTACAGTTTCACATAACCTCTGCCAATAATCTCTATCTTTCAGTCTTGCTTTCACTTGTTATAGAACTTATTAAAGAGTGAGAAGAGAATAGTAAGACACATCAGGGACAGGAATGAGAGTGTACAGATAGTTCCATACCATTCACCTTCAGATAATAAAAATGACTCTATGTGAAGTATCACCATAAGAGTTAAGAGGTGTTTTTTTTTTTTTTTCTTCAACTCAGAAAGGTTAGGCATATGTAACAGAAAGAGAAAGACTAATGGGGAATCGAATTTCCAAAAATAAACTCATTTTACCATTTCATATCCAGTCACTCTGGACAGAAGATGGTAGCAACAATAGGATAAAGTTTCAAGGGGCATTGCATACTAGGCATGTTGTAGCACAGGTGAAGGTTACCACACACAGTGATAGGCTTGGAATAATTCTCCACATTTTCTTTACTTATCCTTCTATCCTCATTCAAACATTTTTAAATGATTATTTTTACTGACATTTTAGAGTAACACAGTGGAAAAATGGGGTCCTCAGATTGATACTGTCAAGGGTGGTGACACAGGATTTATCAATTTAATACTTTTAAGAAGATTTTGTTCCTAAGGGTAAGCTTGTGATTTAAATCAGAAGTTTAAGCCTAACTAAATTCTACTTTTACACACACAAAAAAGAAAAACTAAAATCCTGGCAGTTTCTATAGTTTTTCAGAGGGAATTAATTCTTAGATCATTTGTGGTGATCATACAATTCTTTCTCTTCTAAGGTAATTGAAATCCACAAAAGTTCTGTAAGTTTATTTTTAAACAGCATAATCAGTATTTTTAGGTGAGAGGGAAGCACTTTAGATTAAGGGTTAAGTATTGGGAAGTAATGATACCTCTTCACAGATCATGAAGATCTGCAGTCTCATTAATAATAATAAATATTTATTGAGTGCCTACTCTGATACTAAATAAACATGACAGATAAGGCCAGGGTCTTTATGGAGTGTATAACTCAGGCAGGGCTGATGGGAGGGAGAGGGTACAATAACATAAGTAATCAAGCTAATTTCACCTGGTGATTGGTGCTATGAGGGAAATAATCAGGATGATATGACAGATGGGTATTCTGTGTCCATTCAGCTTTCACTCATGTTGGTCAGAAGACACCGAGTTTTGAATGAAAGCTCTAAGCATAAGGGAACAGATAGACTGAAATCTCTTCTCTCCAACAATCCAATCCCTGGATAATCTAAGAGTTTTCCCCTCTCATTTCAGCCCTTCTTTATCTACTTTCTGTTCTCTGGGGATCCTTACCCTCCTAGAGCGAAGCTCCTGTGTCTAGAAGTCTTGCCTTTTGCCATTAACTTTCCCATTCCTGATATCTGCTTTCTGGCATCGATCTCTCCCAGGAGGTTGACATAGGAAGGAAAAAAGGTATAAGATTCAAATGTATCAACACGGTCACTTGTGATTGTATTATATTAAAATATTTTGTATCCATTCATCTATTCATGGGCAATTAGATTTCTTCCATATCTTAGTGATCGCAGATAGTGCTGTAGTAAACCAAGGGATGTATATATCTTTTTGAATTAGTGTTTTGTTGTTGTTTGTGTTTTTGGTGGGTAAGTACCCAGTAGTAGGATTACTGGATCATATAATACTTCTATTTTTAATATTTTGAGGAAAATTTCCACTATTTCCCACAGTAGCTTTGTCAGTTTATATTCCCACCAATAGTACACTAGGGTTCTCTTTTCTCCACATTCTCGCCAACACTTGTTACTTATTATCTTTTTGATACTAGCCATTCTGATTGATGTGAGGTGATATTTCATTATGGGTTTGATTTGCATTTCCCTGATGATTAGTGATGTTGAACATTATTTTCATGTGTCTGTTGGCCATCTGTATATCTTCTTTGGAAAAATGTTTATTCAGGTCCTCTACCCATTTTTTTAATCAAATTATTTGTTTTGGGGGGTTGAGTTCTATAAGTTCTTTATATATTTGGATATTAACTGCTTACCAGAGAAATCACTTGCAAATGATCTCTTCCCATTTAGTTGCTTTTTCTCTCTTTTTGTAAAAAAAGTTTTATTTATTTATTTTTATTATTATTTTTTTAACGGTAAGCCTGATACAGATGTGATCCCAGGACTCCGGGATCATGACCTGAGCCAAAGACAAACAGTCAACCACTGAGCCACCCAGGTGCCCTGGTTGCTTTTTCTTTTTCTTTTTTTTTTTTTTTTTTGCTTTTTCTTTTATTGATGGTTTGTTTCCTTTGTTGTGCAAAAGCTTTTTATTTTGGTAGAGTCCCAATTATTTATTTTTACTTTTGTTTTATCCATAAAGGTGTTACTAAGGCTGATGTCCTAGAGATTACTGCCTGTGGCATATATGTGTGTGTGTGTATATATATATATATATATACACACACACACATATATATATATATACACACACACACATATATACTATTATATATATATATACACATACATATATATACACACACACACACACACACACAAATGGAATGGAATATTACATAACCATAAAAAAGAATGAGATCTTGCCATTTACAACAACATGGTTGAACCTAGATGATATTATGCCAAGTGAAATAATTCAGACAGAGAAAGACAATACCATATGATTCTACTTATATGTGGAATCTAAAAATATAAAACAAAAGAACAAAGATTAGAAATGGATTCATAAATATAGACAACTGTGGTTGCTAGAGGAGAAGAGGTGAGGGATGGATGAAATATATGAAGGAGATTCAGAGATAAAACTTTCAGTTAAAAATAAGTAAGTTTTAGAGATGAAAAGTGCAGCAGAATGACTAAAATCGATAATACTGTAAAAAGGTGTGATGACAGATGGTGACCACACTTATCATGCTGAACACTGAGTAATTTAGCACAAAAATATCAAATCACTATGTGTACACCTGAAACAATATAACATGGTATGTCAACTATACTTTGGATAAAAATATATGTATATATGTATATATATACATATATATTAGTGAGAAGTTAAATAGATGATTTCAGAAGTGGTTTTTGGATTTAAAGCATTTAAAGTAACATCTTTTGATCAGTTCTCAGTTGACAATGAGTCACTTGCAATCATCTTTGAAGTCGATCTAGTTCCTTTTTTGTTTAGTTTTTTTTAAGAAAGATATGCTTCAAAATGACCTTGTTGACCTTTTGTGTGTGTGTGTGTGTGTGTGTGTTTGTACAGGTTTTTAAAAAATAATTTAATTTATTTTAATTCATATTAGCCACACAAAGAGAAATGATGACAATGATTTCAAAGTGTGGGTTCAAAATAAGACTCTCACACTATTTCAGAACATACTTCTAAGAGAAAGATGCTATTTCACAATGAAAATAATACAAAAATGCCTGGTTATGCTGTACATGTACTTGCATTCCCTCCCTGCCAAATACTTAATGCAAAATCAGAAAAATAAAATGAACCATTTCGATGTGTTGATATTTAGTACTTTTCAAAATTGTACAGAGAACATAAGCATGAGTTAAAAAACATAAGGGACATGCCAGATGTTAAAAAAGAAATACAAAAGAAATCTGAGACATGAAACAAAAAATTCCAAACTGTGAATCAAATAAAAAGATATTTTTCTTACTAAAAAAAGTGTTATTCCAATATATTAAGAAGTCTTTGATCAGGAATACAGCACAAGACTTTGCTCCAACTGTTCAGGAACAGATTACACTCAGTCTCACTGAATACAGGATGGATTATCACATTATTCTACCAGCCACAGTCAGATCCTAAATGTTCATGGCGGTATATATATATATGTATGTGTCATAGCATTTTTAAAAGCAGAATTTATACATATGTATGTATGTGTCATATATAGACGACATTTGAAAGTTTTAAGTCATAGCATTTTTAAAAGCAAAATTTCTTTTAAAAACTGATCTAACTACAGAAAATACAAAAGCAGCACCATATAATTGAACCATATGAACTTTGACTCCTTTTTATCCAGGTCTGAGTCTCAGGCACATGAAGTATTGGCTTCCCTCATTCCGCATCATAAGACGTAGGTTCTAAAGTATAAGTAATTATTTTCTTAGTCTGTTAACTTACAGAATCCCAGACCTTGAGAGTCAATTCAGTAATGTGACATTTCATTTCTAGCTCTTTTTATCCTTTATAATAATATTTAGAGTAATTAATATATAAAACAGTTTAGACAGGGTAGTAGATACCAAATGACCTAGAAGTATCGATGATAGGCAACAAATCTATGCTCTGAAGATAAAGGAAGGGTTCAGGTATTTACTAAAGAAATAGTTTATTACTGTGTCCTTAGGAACTGTGACATTACATTCATTCTCACATCCTCCTTATCCTCATGAGTCACAGTATCAACTGTGCTGGAGTAAAAATAAAGGAAAAAAACAAAATAAATAAAATAAGAGATGCACAGGAAACTCGACATATGCAATCAAATGGTTAACTGGGCCTTTAAAGAAGTATTTAGGTAATTAATATAAATTTGAAAGGTAAACAAATTCTAGCTAATCTGAGAATAGTAACATCAGGCAGTGATGTGCTTATAAACCTATTCTTAGTAAGATACAAGCCTTGACATGTAGCATTTGCCAATTTCCATGGTATAAATACTACCATCATGACAAATTTCAAGTGATCCAAAGTGAAGTTACTGAATGTGGAATTAGGAAAATGTATATGCCACTGTCTTGTAAGCCATTATAAGTCAACTGCAACGGACCACTGTATCAGACCAGATAACATTTATCTAAATTTTAAAATATTTCTAATCTGTAAAACTTGATTTATTTTGCACTGTGGGGGATAGGCTAATATAAATTAATTTTTTAGGTAGCAAATGTTTCACTTTAAGCACTGGAACCTTTTAAATAGCAACTATTTCTTAATGAAAATGTCTCTAAAGTGTATGGTGCATTTTTCTGCCTGCAAAGCATAATTTCATCAATGGCTGGTAACACAAGGCCCTCACTTGACATTATGGTGTGCAATGAGAAAGGTCGTGTAAATAGTGGTTAAAAGTACATAGTCCTAAGCCAACTGTTTGGGGGGAAAAATCCTACCTCCACCACTAAGGACCTGTGTGATATTAAGCAAATTATCTGGATTCAGTATACTTTGGTTTCCATATCTTCAAAGTGGGTAAATTATAAGTGCAATTGGTTTTTGTTATTCAAGATTGCTATAATTTATAAAATCACCAAAAGCATTGGATTAGTGAATATGGAAACATTGTACCTAGAAAAAATACAGGGTTAGTTTCCTGCAAGTTGATTTGTCAATTAATCAATATGTGACTCAGTTTTGTGTGTGTGTTTCTGTTTAAATACATATTATTTCATATGTATTGTTGATTCATTAACATTGAGCTCACACTCAAAAGCCCTATACAGCTGATGCATGCACAAAGTTTACCTAACTGTTCTCTCCATAAGTCATACCATAGGTTTCTTACAATTAAGAACACTAGGTAACACCACACTTGGGAGCCATTTTAAACAGCAAAATCACCACACACACAGAAAACACACATACACACACACAAAAGTGAAAAATGTGGAACTAAGTAGGCTGCAAAAGGACACTGTTTATAGTATAAGAGTTAAAACAAGAAGGCAGAGCTTCACCTAGTGTGACCTCAGTGGGCAATGTGCACATCCTGTGACTTAAAAATTTTTGCCACCCTGAGCATGGCCATATCTGTGAACGTCTGCAAAAACATTGATTTGGGGGTTATAAATAAATGTGAGTAAGCAGACAGTTCACAAATACAGAATCTGTGAATAAAGAGGGCCAACAGTAATTCACAGTGTTGTTAATATACGCAAATTGCTTAGAAGAGTAGGCGCTCAACAGATGTCAGTTTAAACTACAATTTTAAATGTAGGAACTGTTGAAATATAAAGAATTATTTGCTTTTGCCTTGATGAATTTGCCCTAGGTTGCTATTTCAATATTTGGTCTTTTTATTTTTTTCCATTTTCCAGTTTACTACCATATACTGCCAAGCTTCCACATTTTTCTCCCTGTTATGGGTGTGTACTCCAGCCTCTTACCCCTCTCTCTGCACCCATGTCCTTTGCAAAAACAGTTCAGTTGACTACCTAGAAAATCTGAGTGAGGATTTAAGAGTACTCTGAGTGAATTTCCAGCTCTGCTATGGTCCTTTTATTTATTCACCTTTTGTTTTTATTCTCTAAATCTTGGCGTATTGCAAGTATTTGAGCTTGCTCAGAATCTGCCTTATGTTTACATATGTGGAGTAGAATTTTATTATCATTTGGGGCTAAGGCTCAGATTATATGTTTATTGTCAAGAGTTTTGGCCAAGATATTTCCCAATCTAGGAGCTGTGTCCTATTTATGATCCTTCCTGGTGGAGACACTCAGACCACATGATAGATTATTATGTCATGACAGGTTATGTTGAACCTTAAGATGGGGCTTATGGTGGGACTCCTTGGTAGATTTTATTTAAATATCACTCTCTCTACTGAATGTTCAGCTGAATTCCCTGGTCATAGGGAAACTATTACATGATGAAGTACTTTATATTATTTGTAAAATAGAACACACAAAAGGCCCTCATTATTAAAATGCTGTTAACTTTGAAGTCAAATTTCAGATGTCACTGGAGGATTTTGCCTTGCTGAGATGCTAATTCTGGTGGGTTTTAAAATAGCTTATATATAAACTTTTAAAAATAAACTAGAGGATAGGAGTAATCCCTCAGTGAACTTAGGTATTATGAATTACAGTATGAGGATTTAAATAGGTTTCATTTATGTGCAGTGTTAGATTCTTAGATTTAGGTATTTCATAAAGAATTTTTCAGCTAAGCCCTATGATAAATGTTTTTATTGCATGTTGGCTCAATCATAAACAGTATTTTAAAATCTAGGTATTACTAAGGGTTAATAAGAATGAATTCCAGTACTCTTTTTCAAAACAAGGATAGATTTTTTTTTTACTTTTAATCTTCATATTCAGTTAGATGTATATTGCTGCTGCCTTTTTGTAAATATTCCATAATTCCATTAACATTCTGTTCATCTGTAAATTCATATAAGCTTGAAGTTTTAAAGGTGCAATTTCATACCCAATATTAATAGTGTTAAAACAAACACAACAAAGGAAATAAAACCCCCAATATTTAATGTCTCCCAAAGGGAAACTGTGTTAAAATGTTGTCTTCTTAAGAGTTAGCATATGTATGGGAAATACGTTTTAAATGAAAATGTATAGGCTCTAAAAGAGTAGATAACTTTGTTTTACAATGAGCTGAAAGTTCAGAGAAATATCCATCATTCAGTTACCAGAATAATAAATCAAATCAAGGGGGCAAGGAAAGAGAAAAAAGGAAATAAAGGAAAACCAGGGGGTGAGTTAATAAAGAGCTATTGCTTGTGAACTAACTTCTTCCTGCAAAAATGATGGGAAAACAAGCAGACAGGCCAACAGAGAGAAAATTGCATCAGGCTTCAGTGTTTATGTTTTTGATGGAATTGTACAAATCATTTCCATCCCTTGTGGTGCTGTCATG
Organism: Canis aureus; assembly: GCF_053574225.1. Lineage (NCBI taxonomy): Eukaryota > Metazoa > Chordata > Mammalia > Carnivora > Canidae > Canis > Canis aureus. The sequence goes on along the minus strand of NC_135646.1, from coordinate 9,634,706 downwards.
CTCCATCACTTTAGTCCATTTTCACCTTGCAAAGAAATTCTGAATGGGACTCCCTGCTCTGGCAGCTAATTAATCTCTCACAAGCCTGCTCTTGCAGCCTGTCTGCCTGCAATGCCCCATACCTTAAACCAGTGGCTCGTGAGCAGATTTCTTTCCCCTTTGAGCAGTTCTTTCTTCCTTTAAGCTATGTGAAGACCCAGCTTTTTCTTTTCATTTGAGAAACTATGTGAGCTATATCATGAAGAATTCCTCCCTCTATCCCACTACCATAAATGAGTATATTCTCAAACAACTGAATTGGGTTTTAGTGAACAACACCTGAATATACATTGTTAATGTGCATGGTATTTTACCAATAATGGGAAATGCATGGACACACATTACTAGAACAATACATTTTCTATGTATGTGTATTTATTAGATCTTCATTATGAGGGAACACATATAATAATATTTGTAACTGTTGCATTTGCTTTTAAAAAAAACTACCAAACTTTGCAATAGGAGACTTTTAGTTTAATGACAGATATCTGTTAAAAAAAAAAACTTTTAAGTTAAAAGCATAATCCTTTATAAATTGAAATGTAAACTTGAATTAAAAATAATAAATATCATATTCAGATGTTTTCTATTTAATAAATACAGTCTTTTAAAAAGTTACCACTAATAAACTACTTACAAAAAGTAATGCTTCATTTTGTCACAGGTAAGATTCTATTTCAGTAACAGTTCATAGGTTAGAATATTAGTCATATTTTTATTTCTTGTTCATGCTGTTTCCAAATCATCTTACTTTTCTTTTAAGATTTTATTTATTTATTCATTAGAGACACAGAGACACATGCAGAGACACATGCAGAGGGAGAAACAGGCTCCCTGCTGGGAACCTGATATGGGACTCTATCCAAGGACCCCTGGATCAGCACACCTTGAGCTGAAAGCAGACGCTCAACCACTGAGCTATTCAGGTGTCCCTCATCTTTCTTTCTATGCAATCATCTGTATTGGTTTTATTTCCTCTTACTTTTTTTTTAAATTAAATCTTTTGTGGATTTTTATTTATTTTTTGTTTTCTTTCCTTTTTATTCCCTTTTAATTAAACATAAAAGACTGATCAGTAGCTATGTAAAATACATGCCTTTAGAAATGAGAAGATGTAGGGCACCTGAGAGGCTCAGGGGTTGAGTATCTGCCTTTGGTTCAGGTTGTGATCATGGGGTCCTGGGATCAAGTCTCACATCAGGCTCCCAACAGGGAGCCTGCTTCTCCCTCTGCTATGTCTCTGCCTCTCTCTATGTCTCTCGTGAATAAATAAGCACAATCTAAAAAAAAAAAAAAGAGAGAATATGTACATATTAATAGACATATTTTAAATATTAAAGATTTTCTGTCCATCTATGAAGATGCATGTACTCTATTTATGCATTTATGGGACATATACTTGATGAGATAATAGAATCCTATAAATATTCATAATATTCATATATTTACAATGCCCTAAATATTAGGAAAGTGAAGATATAAAGAAAAAGTATTCTGGTGAGTTGTATTAGTTTTTAATTGTTCAGTTGAGGCAAAATATCCACCCAGTATTCAATTAAATGAGTTTGGACAAATGTATATACCTTTGAAACTAATGAAGTTATAAACCATTTCTGTGACCACAGAAATTTTCCCTGTGTCTTCTTTTAATAAAAGCCTACTCCCTATAGCAAACACTGTTCTGGTTTTTATGACTATACATTATCTGTTCCTGAACTTCATATGAATGGAATTGTATAATACGTAAACTTATTTGTCTGTATTCTTTCATTCAATCTAGAAATTTAAAGTATATTGTCTCAATAATCAATAGCTTATTATTTTTCATCATAACCTAATAAGTTAATACTGTACTGCTTCATCTAAAAGGTAAAAATCTTAAAACAATGTGATTCTGTGTTTATCCTTATTCTTGTGATACTGCTATAATGTATTTTATATCTACATACTTAATACACGCTCCAATACAATGTTGCTGTCTTTAATCAGTTGTCTTTAAAAAAAATTAGGGAAAAAAGGGTGTTCTATATTTACCCACATATTTATCACTTAAAATGATTTCATTCCTTTCTATATACAGTTGTTTCCATCAGGTATGATTTCCATTCAGTCTGAATAACTTCTTTTCAGCATTTCTTGTAGGAAAGATTTGCTTGTGTTGAATTTTCTTGGCTTTCATTTATCTAAAAATTTATTTTATCCTCATTATGGGAGGTATTTTTAAGCAATTATTGAACTTTCAGTGCTTAAACATATTTTATCATATTCTGTCTCTATTTTTCTGTTGAGAAGTAAGTTTCTATGTGTACCATTGTTTCCTGTGTTATGTTTCTTTTATCCGTAGCCACTTAAAGATTTTTTTTTTTTATATTTTGCTAGCAGTTGGACTATGATATGCTTAGGTACATTGTGTCTGTTGTTAATCATGCTTGGAATTTACTGAGCTTCTTGGATCTGTATATTGGTATTTTTCACCAAATTGGGGTATGTCGAAACCATTCTTTCTTCAAAAATGTGATATCCCTTTTCTCTCTCTCCTTCTCTCCAGCATCTGGTACCCATTGTTCATACTTTAGACCATGTGATATTTCCTTACTGATGACTGATCTATGATTTAGGTTCTTTAAATATTTTTCTCTGTCCTTCTAATTAGATAATTTCTTTTGATCTGTATTCTGGCCCACCAATTTTTTTTTTCTGCAATATCTAATCTGCTATTTTGCTCACTCAATAATTTCTTATTTCACATATTATACTTACTAGTTCATCTATGTGCTTCTTTTTATACTTTACATTTATCTTCTGAGATTCTTTACTTGTACACCCATTATAACTATGTTTTTTTATTCTTAAATATATTCATAATAGATTGTTGAAATCTTTGTCTTCTACTATCAACATTTGATTCATCTTAGAATCTGTTTCTATGACTGAGACTTTATTTTGATTATAGGTCACAGTTAATACCTCTTCACAAATAGTAATTTTAAAAAATTATATGCTGGTTGCTGTTATTGGCAAATTATAGGGAGTCTATATTAGGTGGTCATTCTATAAAAGGTAGTGAGTTCTATCTTAGTGATTAGTTTAATTATTAGCAGATTATTTTTGCCCTTTCTGTCTTGGTTTTATCCTTTAGCAAGACAAGTTTTCTTTGGTTTTGAATTTAGTTCATGAAGATAACCTTTGCTTTTTTGCTTTTATTGTGGTGTCTTTCTGGAGTCCCAGCTGAAAATGTGAAGTGCCCAGTGAGTTCTCTTCACTTTGGTTGGAATTTAAATACAGTGTCTTCCAGCAGTACTTGCTTTCTGGTATCATTGTTTGGCTTTCATCCACAGAGCAGGAAATCTATGCTAAGCCTATGGATTCTTACTATATAGAATTGCCATGTATACCTTGACTAATAATTTCTAGTAAATCCCCATAAAATCTACTGCCATTCTAATGAGCTCCCTTTTTTTCAGGTACCCTACACTCCTAACAATACAATTTTATTGTTAGATAAAGGGATTACCATAGATGAGGCAAACTAAGGGGAGATAAGGAGGCAGAAACCTTTAGAGTTAATATAGAGCCTGTGACTCAAGGGGTTTTGCAACAAGGTATATCTATACTTTAAACCACAAAAGTAAAGGAGAGATGAACTTCCAGGATGGAGCCAGTTACACACTTGGTGATGTCTTTGTGGAACACCACAAATCTGATTAGAAATTAGAGATAAGTCCAGTTTCATTCCTTATGCCATTTATATTTAGCAAGTAGCTATCACATTCAAATATAGGTCATAATAAAAAGAGACCAACCCTAAACTTATGAAGGATTGCAAAAATGGAAGAATAAATTAAACTAAATTCTACTAAGGAACAGTACATAAGGTATTGCCTAAGCAAAGTTATCAATAATTCATAGACAATACTCTTGAACACTGGTAAGATGGTGGAAGAGTAGGAGTCCTCAACTCATCTAGTCCACAAACTTACCTAGATAACTTTCAAAACACCCTGAACAGCTACGAATTCGACCTAAGATGTAAAGAGAGAACAGATGGAATGCTATAGAGAGAAAAGTTTCCTCTTCTAACAAGGGTGTATTCTACTTAAGTCGTGGTTGATATTTTTGACTCAGTTCACTCATACAGCCACTCTGCACTGGTTAAAATGACTAGAAGGAAGAATTCACCACAAAAAGAAAAAACCAGAAGCAATACTCTCTGCAGCAGAGTTACAAAATATGGATTCAAATACGATGTCAGAAATTCAATTCAGAAGTACAATGATAAAGTTACTGATGGCTCTGGAAAAAAGTGTAAAGGACTCTAGAGACATCATTACTGCAGAATTGAGATTTAATCAGGCCAAAATTAATAATAGTTTAACTGAGATCTGATCCTGCTAAGGTTAATGAGGTGGAAGAGAGAGTGAGTGACATAGAAGACAAGCTGATGCAAAGGAAGGAAGCTGAGGAAAAAACAAAACAAAACAAAACAGAAAAAACAATTAAGAACCCACCAGGAAAGGCTTAGGGAAATAAATGGCAGCTTGAGAAGGAATAATATACTTCTCACTGGGATTCCAGAAGAGACCGAGAGAGAGAGAGAGAGATGACCACAAAGTATATTTGAACAAATCACAGCTGAGAACCTCCCTAATCTGGTGAAGGAAATAGGCAATCAGATCCAAGAGATAGAGAGGATTCCACCAAAATCAATGAAAATGATTCAACATCTCAACATTTAATGGTGAAACTTGCAAATTTCAAAGATAAAGAGAAAATTCTTAAAGCATCTTGAGACAAGAGATCCCTAACTAATATGGGGAGAAATATCAGATTAACAGCAGACCTCTCCACAGAGACCTGCAGGTCAGAAAGGGCTGGCAGGATATATTCAGGGTCCTAAATGAGAAGAACATGCAGCCAGGAATACTTTATCCAGCAAGGATCTCTTTTGGAATAGAAGGAGAAATAAAGAGCTTCCAGGATAGACAGAAACTGAAAGAATATGTGATGACCAAACCAGCTCTGCAAGAAATATTAAGGGGACCCTGTAAAAGAAAGGGAGCCCAAAGAAACAATCCACAAAAACAGGGAGTGTATAGGTAATACGATGACACTAAATTCATATCTTTCAATAGTTACTCTGAACATGAATGGTCTAAATGATCCCATCAAAAGATGCAGGGTATCAGACTGGATAAAAAAGCAAGACCCACCTGTATGCTGTCTATAAGAGACTCATTTTAGACCTAAGGACACCTCCAGCCTGAAAATGAAGGGGTGGAGAACCACTTACCATTCAAATGGTCCTCAAAAGAAAGCTGGGGTAGCAATCTTCATACCAGGTAAATTAGAGTTTATACCAGAGACTGTAATAAGAGATGAAGAGGGACACTATATCATACTTAAAGGGTCAATCCAACAAGAGGACCTAACAATCATGAATATTTATGCCCCTAATGTGGGAGCTGCCAAGTGTATCAATCAGTTAATAACCAAGGTAAAGAGATACTTATATAATAATACACTAATAGTGGGTGACTTCAACACAGCACTCTCAGCAAATGACAGATTTTCTCAGCAGAACATCACCAGATAAACAAGGGCTTTGAATGATACACTGAACCAAATAGATTTCACAGATATCTGCAGAACATTCCATCCTAATGCAACTGAATATATATTCTTCTCAAGTGCAAATGGAACTTTCTCCAGAATAGACCACATACACAAATCACAATCAGGGTCACAAATCAGATCTAAACTGATACCAAAATATTGGGATTGCCCCTGAATATTTTCAGACCATAATGCTTTGAAACTAGAACTCAATCACAAGAAGAAATTTGGAAGAAACTTCAACACATGGAGGTTAAAGAGCATCCTACTAAAAGATGAATGGGTCAACCAGAAAATTAGAGAAGAACTAAAAAGATTCATGGAAACTAATGAAAATGAAAATAAACTGTTCAAAATCTTTGGGATATAAGAAAAGTGGTCCTAACAGGGAAATACATCCCAATACAAGCCTCCCTCAAAAAATTGGAAAAAAACTCAAACAAGCTAACCTTGCACCTAAAGGAACTGGAGAAAGAACATCAAATAAAGTCTAAGCCAAGCAGAAGAGAGATAATAAAGATTAGGGCAGAACTCAATGAAATAAATACCAGAAGAACTGTAGAACAGATCAAAATCAGGAGCTGGTTCTTTGAAAGAATTAGTAAGATAGATAAACTCCTAGCCAGCCTTATTAAAAAGAAAAAAAGACTCAAATTAATAAAATCATGAAAAGAAGAGAAAGGAACACAGACAATACCAAAGAAATACTAACGATTTTTAAAACATTATGAGCAACTATATGCCAACAAATTAGGCAATCTAGAAGAAATGGATGCATTTCTAGAAACTCACAAATTACCAAAACTGAAACAGGAAGAAATAGAAAACCTGAACAGGCCAATAACCAGCGAGGAAACTGAAGCAGGCATCAAAAACCTCCCAAGACACTAAAGTCCAGGGCCAGATGGCTTCTCAGGGGAATTCTACCAAACGTTTAAAGAAGAAATAATACGTATTCTACTAAAGCTGTTCTGAAGGATAGAAAGGGAGAGAATACTTCCAAATTTGTTTTATGAGGCGAGCATTACCTTGATTCCAAAACCAGACAAAGACACCACCAAAAAGAACTATAGGCCAATATCTCTGATGAATATGGATGCAAAAATTCTCAACAAGATACTAGCCAATAGGATCCAAGAATACATTAAGAAGATTATTCACCATGACCAAGTGGAATATTTCCCCAGGAGCAAGGGTGGTTCAACACTTGTAAAGCAATAAAAAAGAGAAAAAACAAGAACCATATGATCCTCTCAATAGATGCATAGAAAGCACTTGACAAAATACAGCATCCATTTCTGATTAAAACTCTTCAAAGTGTAGGGATAGAGGGAACATTCCTCAATATTGTAAGAGCTATTCATGAAAAGCCCACAGCAAATATCATTCTCAATGGGCAAAAACTAAGGGCCTTTCCCCTAAGATCAGGAACATGACAGGGATGTCCACTCTCACCACTGCTATCCAACATAGTACTAGAAGTCCTAGCCTCAGCAGTCAGACAACAAAATGAAATAAAAGGCATTCAAACTGGCAAAGAAGAAGTCAAATTCTCCCTCTTTGCCAATGACATGATACTGTACATAGAAAACCAAAAAAAAAAAAAAAAAACCTCCACCCCAAGATTGCTAGAACTCATGCAGCAATTTAGCAGTGTGGCAGGATACGAAATCAATGCACAGAAATCAGTGGCATTTCTATACACTAACAATGAGACTGAAGAAAGAGAAATTAAGGAATCAATCCCATTTACAATTGTACCCAAAAGCATAAGGTACCTAGGAATAAACCTAACCAGAGAGGTAGAGGGTCTGTCCTCTAAAAACTACAGAACACTTTTGAAAGAAATTGAGGAAGACATAAAGAGATGGGAAAACATTCCATGATTGTGGATTGGAAGAATAACTATTATGAAAATGTCAATGCTACCCAGGGCAATTTACACGTTCAGTGCCATACCTATCGAAATACTATGGATTTTCTTTACAGAGTTGGAACAAATCATCTTAAGATTTGTATGGAATCAGATAAGACCCCGAATAGCCAGAGGAATATTGAAAAAGAAGACCAATGCCCAGGGCATCACAATGCCGGATTTCAAGCTGTATTCCAAAGCAGTCATCAAGACAGTATGGTAACAGCACAAAAACAGACACATAGGGATCCCTGGGTGGCGCAGTGGTTTGGCGCCTGCCTTTGGCCCAGGGCGCGATCTTGGAGACCCGGGATCGAATCCCACGTCAGGCTCCCAGTGCATGCAGCCTGCTTCTCCCTCTGCCTGTGTCTCTGCCTCTCTCTCTCTGTGTGTGACTATCATAAATAAATAAAAATTAAAAAAAAAAAAACAACAACAGACACATAGATCAATGGAACAGAATAGAGAACCCAGAAATGGGCACTTAACTCTATGGTCAACTAACATTTGACAAAGCAGGAAGGAATATCCACTGGAAAAAGGACAGTCTCTTCAATAAATTGTCCTGGGAAAATTGGACAGCCACATGCAGAAAAATGAAACTGGACCAATCTCTTACACCATACACAAAGATAAACTCAAAATAGTTGAAAGATATAAATATTAGACCAGAATCCATCAAAATCCTAGAGGAGAACACAGGCAACACCCTTTTTGAACTTGGCCACAGTAACTTCTTGCAAGACACACTCTGAAAGCAAGGGAAACAAAAGCAAAAATGAACTATTGAAACTTAAGATAAAAACCTTCTGCACAGCAAAAGAAACAGTCAATAAAACTAAAAGACAACCTACAGAATGGGAGAAGATATTTGCAAATGACATATCAGATAAAGGGCTAGCATCCAAGATCTATAAAGAACTTATCAAACTCAACACCCAAGAAACAAAAAATCCAATCATGAAATGGGCAAAAGACATGAACAGACATTTCTCCAAAGAAGACATACGCATGGCCGACAAGCACATGAGAAAATGCTCCACATCACTTGCCATCAGGGAAATCAAATCAAAACCACAACGAGATACCACCTCACACCAGTGAGAATGGTGAAAATTAACAAGACAGGAAACAGCAAATGTTGGAGAGGATGCAGAGGAAGGAGAACCCTCTTGCACTCTTGGTGGGAATGTGAACTGGTGCAGCCACTATGGAAAACAGTGTGCAGTTTCCTCAAGAAGTTAAAAATAGAGTTACCCTACAACCCAGCAGTTGCACTACTGGTATTTACCCCAAAGATACTGATGTAGTGAAATGCTGGGACACCTTCACCCCAATGTTCACAGCAGCAATGTCAACAATAGCCAAACTGTGGAAGGAGCCTCAGTGTCCTTGGATAGATGAATGGATAAAGAAGATGTGATATATGTATACAATGGAATATTCCTCAGCCATCAGAAGAGATGAATACCCACCAATGCTTTGATGTGGATGGAACTGGAGGGTATTATCCTAAGTGAAATAAGTCAATTGGAAAAGGACAATCATCATAGATTTTAAATCATATGTGGAATATAAGACATAATGAAAGGGATTATAAGGGAAAGGAGGGGGACTGAGTGGGAAAAATTAGAGAAGGAAACAAACCAAGAGAGACCCCTAACTCTAGGAAACAAAGGGTGGCAGAAGGGGAGGTCGGTGAGGAGGGTGGGATAACTGGATGTCAGGCACTGAGAAGGGCATTTGATGGGATGAGCACTGGGTGTTATACGTTGGCAAACTGAATTTAAATTTAAAAATGTAAAAAAAATCATAAACAGTACTTTATATTTTCAAAAATTACAGAAGTGCTATTTTAAAATGTATTTTCTATAATAAAACATCAAAAGTGCTAAAGCATTCCATTATGATTTTATAAGACAGTACATACATATGAAAAGTAGACTAAGAAATATTAGGAAGTAAATGAAGTAGAAAACATATATAAAATCTTTTGATACTTCACACACACCCAAATAAAAATAAACACAATTGAGACTTATAAAGAACAGCTGTGCAATAAAAAAATAAAGATATAAGTATCATAGTAAAAATGTTAAATGTATAGGCAGAAAGAGACAAAATAAAAATAAAACACTGTTGGTGTTTCTAAAGAAGAAAAAAGTGGAATAAATGGAAGAGAAAAAACTAAAGATACAGTGAAAGCAAATCATTCATAGTTGGGCAGAGATGGGAAGAGAGATTAGGTTGTCCTCAGACTTTGCCCATGGTACAAAGAGTGGAATATTTCTTTACAAAAATTTGAGAACTGATGGTGTCAGGTATTATAGCCAGTCAAAATTCCTCTTGAAGTACCGAATGATCAAGAAAATGTAAAAAGTATGGGTGCAGAGGATTAATTTAAATATATATTAAATAAAAACTGGGAGGACGGGATGGGGGGCACTAAATAACTATGAGATTTGTGATGATTGACCAAATACGTGTTATGATTTTTGATGTTGTAATATTAACAATATGATTTCAAGGTTTTGGGAGGTTGGTAAAAGAAAAGTGGGAGGAATTATACATTTGTTCATTTCCTTTTTAAATTGTACTTTTCTATAAGTGAAAAAAATAAAAATTTTAATATTTTTGTCTTAATGTTAGGATGTCTTTTAGAGAATGATATCTTGTAATAAATATTTACTTGATGGAGCAATGCCTTTAATTCTGCTTATTTTGTTTTATGATTAAATTCTATATTACTGTTATTTCACTATTGTTTTTTTGAGTGAGAGAAAGAATATGAATGCAAGTAGAGGGAGTAGCAAAGAGAGAATCTTAAACAGGCATCATGCTCAGTGTGGAGCCCAACACAGTGTGACCCCAAGATCATGACCTGCTCCAACATCAAGAGTCGCATGCTTAACTGACTGAGCCACCCAGATGCTCCAATAATTTACCACCTTAATAAAATAAATTCATACTTCTTATTTTTTGTAAAGCTCTGTCTCTCCTTAGAGCTATGGAGAACAATTACTGTTCTGGAACAATTACTCTAAGAGTTACAGATGATTATTTCAACAACGTGGGCTTTGGAGTATAAACCTTTAAAAAATGTTTTGTACTTATATTTTGGAAATCATTAGAAAATAGCAGATAAATTTTCTACAAAAACAATAATTCCTTAAAAATAAAAAAGTAATTTATTCCGTATGTTTTAGCACTAATCTCAAAAAAAACTATAATAAGTAAAATCCAAGCATATTTATTAATATCCAAATATATTTTCTTAAAGCACCAGGTATTAAATATTTTAAGCTTGTGAACCACGTGGTCTCTCTTAAAACTATGCAATTCTGCTATTGTAGTGGGAAAGCAGCAATAGGTATGTGTAAACAAATTGGCATATTCTAATTAAACAGTATTTGCAAAAATAGGACCATGGACCATGGTTTGTTGACCTCTGATATATATAGACACATATCATCAACTTTAATAATCAAACTACTATCAAGATCTCTCAGAAATATTGAGATAAAGACACAATTACAAAGTGGCCCTATTAATGAATTTATTAATTTTATTTCCTTGTTCCTGATATTAATATAATATTTAATCTTTATATAGAAAGTTTCAATCAAAGAGAGTGTCACTGAGTAACCCACATACATATTAACATACACATCAATCTTAGTATCTCTTCATTTTTTAAAAAATGCCAAAAATCAAGTAAGGAGGAACAAACTTTGCTCCAAACAGTTCTTAGATGCTGTACTGTTTGACTTCTTCCTTTCCCCTTTATATTTACAGACTTCAGCAATGAATCTTAGAATGTTGGAGCTGGATTGGCACTCTGTGTACATCAAATTAAGGAATCTCATTCTCATAGGAAAGATTGCTGTCACTGATTGAGTAACTTGACCATGGTCACTCTGCTAGTTCTTGTCAAAATTAGGATTGGAACTCAGTCTCCTAGCTCCCATTGCAGAGGTTTTCCCACTACACGATACTAACCGAATATGACATGGCTTAAGCCAGAGAGGAGCCAGTTGATCAGACCTTAACTAATTGGTTATCATATTGGAAATGTGCTTATATTGACTCCTGGGTTCTCATCATTATTAATTATCCTGCTTCTACTCTTTTCTATTTTAAAATAGGGTTGGAAAGTTCATTAAAAGCAATTAAGCATTACAAACAAGGAATAGTACTGCTCTGTATATATCCTGTTCATTAAAAAAAAAAAAAATCCTTTGATAAATTGGCAAAAGGCAAAACTGGAGTTTTCTTTCCTTCTCAGTTATTTCTAATAGTTTAGATCAGTGGTTCTCAAACTTTACCATGCATCCAAAATACCTGGAAAACTTTTAAAATACAGATTATTAAGCCCCAACCTCAGAGTTTCTGATTCAGCGGGTTTAGGATGAAGCCTAAACACTTCTATTTCATTATTTTCTTTTCTTAGTATATCCCTTTATTAGATGGGGACAATTATTATGTAGTCATTTCATGAGACAGAGTAAATGAACAGTATAAAGATGGCTTTACCAAGTGACTTTATAAATTGAAGTTAACTTAAATTTAGTCAGTTTTATGCTGCTAATTCTATACAGTGCTTAGGATAGAAGATGACTATAGAATTTCCCTATAAAATGTGGTTCATGTACATTTTTGCCATTTATAAAACTACTTCATGCCTCAAGTACTTAAATTATCTTCATTAGCATTGTGTAAAGTTAGAAGAAACATTTAGGTGCTAACTCCTAAAACATGAACTCTTCATTTCTCTCTATACAGTGAAAGATGCAGATGCACTTTGTACGGACATACAGATTCTGTGAACAGCATTGAGTTTTTTCCTTGCTCCAACACTCTTCTCACAGGTTCTGCAGATAAGTCCCTGTCTATATGGGATGCAAGAACAGTAAGCAAATTATCAACCTTTTTCTAGGTTTTAAGTCTAATGTTTCTTGGTCATTCTTTAGATACTGGATACAACTTATAAAATAATTGTGCAAGGGCATGGAGGGTAAAAGAATGGTGGTAAGTTTCTATTTACAAGATCTTGCTTATACACTTTTATCCACCCTGCCTCCTAAATTTAAGAGTTATAAAAATAATGCAATTACTTCATAAGGCATTAATTCAGCAATTACTTATTGACGTAGAAACTCTGCTGGTATAGGGAATATGAAAGGGGAACATGGGGATCCCTGGGTGGCGCAGCGGTTTAGCGCCTGCCTTTGGCCCAGGGCGCGATCCTGGAGACCCGGAATCGAATCCCACGTCGGGCTCCCGGTGCATGGAGCCTGCTTCTCCCTCTGCCTGTGTCTCTGCCCCCCCCCCCCTCTCTCTCTCTGTGTGACTATCATAAATAAATAAAAAAGGGGAACACATAGCACTTCTCCTTAAGGGTCTTGTAGCAAAGAGAAACAGACTATCTTAATGCAGTGAGGTATTTTTTTAAATGGAAAGAATATATAAGGTACAGGAGGAAAGCAAGAACTATTATCTGCCTGAAAGACCATGGATGGATTCCAAGAGGAGTCTGTGCTTGAGCTTAGAAGTGGAGGAAAAATAGGATATATCAGGTAGTCTTGAGAAGGGTGGATTCTGGGAGCAGGTAGTGCATGTACAAAGCAGTAGGAATGTGAGACTGCAATAGCATATTGCAGGAATAATGAAATATATGAATAGAGCTTATGGAGGAAAAAAGATATGGCAGGCAAGAGTATACAAATAGGCAAGGACAAGATTGTAAAGTATCCGATTCAGGTTTTATAGTGTTTCAGAGGGAATCTATTAGAATGTGAAAGAATCAGGGTAACATAATAAAATTTGCCTTTTATAAAGACTAATATAATATGGTAGTTGAGTAAGGGAGTCAGTTTTATTGAGGAAGCTGGTACAATAGGCTATGAGTGGATGGGAATTTGAACTGGGAGATTGTAAAAAAAAAAAATAGAGGAGAATATATTAAATACAGGAGTTTTAACTCTCAGACTGTTCTTTTTAAAAGTATTTTATTTATTTGAGAGAGAAAGAGAGAGAGAACACAAGCTGGGAGGAAAGGCAGAGGGAGAAGGAAAAGCAGACTCCTCACTGAGCAGGGAGCCTGACCACTGTGTGCGTGTGTGTGTGTGTGTGTGTGTGTGTGTGTGTGTTGGGGGGGGGCACAGAGCTTAATCCTAGCACCCCGAGATCATGACCTGAGCTGAAGTCAGACACTTAACCAAGTGAACCACCCAGGCTCCCCAACTCTCAGAATTTGAAGAGTGACTGGAGGTAGAGATTATGGGTTATTGTATATAAGGTGACTAGCTGTGTCAGTTTGTCCAAGACTGAGGAATCTCCTGGGTTATGGGATTTTCAGTGTTGAAACTAGATAGTCCTAGGTCACTGTTGCTTTAACAGAAAAATAGATGTAAAGAAATGGAGACAGAAGATAGCAACTGCATTTTTTAAACACTTTGGATGTGAAGATGAAAAGGAGAAAAGACTGTAGCTCTGGAATCAAAAACAAAGGATCCTCCTTTGTTCAGACAGCAAACAACATGCTTATTTGTGTAAAGAAGGAGCAAGGGGAGAGAAAGGGATTGAAGATGGAGGAAAGAGAGAAGAGAGCACAGAGGTTTATTGAGCACAGCTTTTAGTAATTTGAGAAATGCCAAGATATGCAAAACAGAATCTCCATATCCTTTCTTAGCAACATTTAACGAGGATAACAAAGAAAACAAGGACTCCAGGAGACTATACAAAAAAAGAAGAAATATCCATAGTTTCTGATTCCTGGGTCACTGAAGAAATACAGCTTAAAACTTCTCCCATTTATCTTCCCATATAAGACACATGACTAACATCAATAAAGGAATATGATGCTGAACATACAGATGGTGGGAATAGCAATCCGATTCAATTTGGTAGGCCCTATTTAGTCCTCTGAGACAAATCAATTTGGGATGAAATAGAGAACAAGAAGTCCTCAGGTTCACACATTACAGGAAAAAAAAAAAAGCTAAAAATGCCTTAGACATCAACTTCACATGTTGCAAAAATTTAGACTTCTGCTGAAGCAGAAGTCAAAAGGCACTGAAGAAAAAGAGTGTCAGACATGACTTAAGAATAAAATCAGAATGATTTGTTGTTGAGTACATAGGTCCTGCAACCTCCTCTTTGCTTTAGAATAGCTTAGACTCTGATGCAGCAGAGTTCACTCCTGCTAATGGAGCATCAATGGAAAAGCAAGATTTTCAAATGCATTTAGCCTAAATACTTAGATGGGAAGTGCATATAAAAGCAATTGGTAAAGGAAAACCCACAGAGAAAATATTAATTTAGCAGTGACCTAAATTTTATGTTCATTTTCTCTTGATTTTAGGGGTTCACCACCCCCCCCGAAAGTGCCATAACTGAGTATTCTCAGAAAACATGTCTCTTATTTTCTCTCATATGAAAAGCTGAAGCACTAATGCTTGGAAGTAAAACTGTTCTCATTAAGAGAAGTTGCCTGACATATCTGCCTTAAATGCACAGAGTTGTGTACTGATGGTGACCTTCCTACCTGATGTTGCAAGCCCTTCTTGTATTGTTATTCCCCGTGCTATCTCTGAGAGCAGAAAAAAGAAATTCAGCACAGCACAGGGTCTTTAGGATACAGCAGCATAGCACTGACTTAGATGTATGTGCATAGAAAGGTTGTGAGTCCCAAAAGTATCTCTTTAATCCATATAAATATATATCTTAAATTGGTTTAATGGCAAATTAAAATTTATATTACTCTACATGCTAGCTTTAAATTAATTAATACTAGAGGGCTTCTGGGTGGCTCAGTCGTTTAACATAGCAAGCCTCATCAGGGAGTCTGCAGGTCCCCTGCCACAGCAGATAGGGACCTTGCAGGTATCTTGCAACAGGATCCTAATTCCCCTACTCTACTGCAGACTTAACCCCTCCATCTCTGTAGCAGGAGTTTTCTAAAGCAGCTCCAGATCTCCTCCCATAATAGACATGCACAAACCTGCTAACACCACATGCCCTACCCCTGTACTCTCTAGTGGACCTGTCCCCTCCAAAGGTCCTTGGTCAAAGCCCATCCAAATTGTTGTCACAAGTCAGGCAGTGTGCAAGTAGCCCTGAAGGGGTCAGAACCACTCCAAAGTGAGAACACACCACACACACAAGTCCAACTGTGGCCCCAGCAGTGGTCTTCAGGAAGACATCTGGTGTAAGTGTAGTCCCTACCCACCAACAAAAGCATCTGACTCTTGATTTCAGCTCCAGTCATGATCTCAGAGCCCTAAGATTGAGCCCTGCATCAGGCTCTGTGCTCAATGGGAAGATTGCAGCAGATTCTCTCTCTCCCTCCCTCTGCCCCTACCCCTGTTTGTGTGTTCATGCACACACACACCCTCTCTCCTAAATAAAGAAATAAATCTAATAAATAAATTTTTGAAAAGTTAATTAATAATAGGAAAGGACTCTAAAATATTTTGATGTAAATTAAATGTCATTCATAAATAATAGTAAATGCATCATTGATCAGAAATAAAATTAATCCAATGAGTTTATGTTCTGAAAACATTTTCAAAACAGATGGTAAAGTATATATACTTAAATTGATATTTTGTAATATAGAATTAGGATGTAAACCAAAGGGAAATTGACTTATTTTGTTATTAATAATTAAACAATACAAGTTATGAACCAAAATATTAATATGAAAATCTACAGGTAATATATTGATGTAGGAGTGAGTTAGGGGCAGACAGGGCTAGGCAGGGAAAGATAAGGAAAGGTCCCAGAGTCAGGCTCCTACCCATCCCAAGATAACAGAGTTAAGACAGTAAAAACAGAAAAATAAACCTGGCTCCCTAGCTCCAAAATATTAGAGAGTATCCCCCTTTAAGGGCTACTAAGTAATCACAGAAATCCCAGATGTAAAGAAATGTTATGGAGGTGATATTAACCAGAGAGAAGGGAACTGGTTGTTTGTGCTCACGATATTTACAAAAAAAAATCTTGTTTGTTACATGTCCACCATGTTTCTTTTAAATATAGACATGATATTTACAAATCCACCCTGATATTGACAAGAAATTTACCAAGCTTCCTGGTCAGTTTCAGACCATAAAAATCTTCTGTGGCAACCCTATCTTGACCTCTCTCCCATTTGAGAGCTTTCTTTGTATCTCTGCTTAATAAACTTCTATGGCTTTGCTCACTCTGTTGTCAGTGAGCTTCATTCTTCAACTCTATGACACAAGAACCAAGCTCTCCCGTATCAATACAGCAACAACTTTAGAATTAAATAGAATGGTTTTACTAACCTTGTATTAGGCAATTCCAGTGATTTTGTTTCAGATCCATTTCACTTGTTTAAAACACAAAACCTTGAAAAACATAGATTTAAAAAAAATTATAGCTTTTTATTTATTTTTACAGCTTTTTAAAAGTACATGTTATATGTTGTGACTCTCATATGAAATTATTAGCTCTATGAACCATCCTGATAGTTCATGAAGGAGTTAAAGAAGAAATTTATTTTTGTAGTTGAATATTAAGAGCTATTAAAAAAAAACAGGGTTGCTATAGTTTCTTTGATGTGAGAATAAAAACTACACAACATTTCAATATGGATGGCATTGTTTGGACTTGTAACATGAACCGCATCTGTAGTGTGCCAGTGTACTTCTTCTTTATAACTTTTAGAGAGTGTTAATTCCTTGATAAATGATAAACTGTCTGATTATACTGAAAGTCTGAGCCTAAAGGGAGATGAATGACTTCCTTCTCTTCTTAGTAAAGCAAGGACAGTCCATTTTGTCACCTCAATGTGATCAATTACTATTGAGACATCCTCTAAAATATCTTCTGATGAAACATGAAAATGACCAGTGGATTATATTCCTATAAATTAATTTTAAACCTCTTTCTCCCATTTCCAAACATATACTAGTCTTAAATCATTAACCTAATCTAACAGCTTATTGTCAAAGATAATGAATGTAGAGACCTCTGAGTCAGTCTCTAAGTCAACCGGACAGATCAGCTCTGAATTTTGTGGGGATGAGGAGACGGATATAAATCTCTATAATTACCAAATGGAGGCTGTTAAGTAGCCTGCAGTTTGAAAACTCATGAACTTGCTCTGTTTTATGGGACTACATGCAGAAAGTATTCTTTCCCTCGAAGTTATGAAACAGTGAAGTTTTTTTATTAAAATTGAAAAATAAGATTGTAACATTGCCAGAAAATGATGTATAATATAGGACATTTAATGAAAACTTACAATGCCCTCTCAAAAAGTGACATGAAAAAAATCCCAACATACATCAGTAATTTGGAAGCCCATTTAAAATAAATGCCATGAGATTATTAGTCATTCACAAATCTAATGAAAACATTAAGCTTTCTGATTATTTTTAAAGAATGTGATCACTGTATAGTAAAACATAGAATAGGATGAGTAATATGTCTCTGAGTTGTTCAGAGCTGGCCTGGCAACAGGCAGAGTCTCTTGTGATGAATCAGTCTCTTATGATGAATCAGACACAGAGAGTTTGTGGCCAGGATGCCTTTGGTGGCTATGCCTTGACCCCTAGACTAACTGCAGGCTCTTATCCAGCATACAATGTTGTCCTGACTTAGCTTTAGCCAAAATACCCAGTAACTGGTCACTGTGAATTTGGATAAAGTAGGGAGGCTAGAAACTCACCAAAAAACCTTTTACTTTTAAGTCTTGTCTGGTGCCTAGCCCATTGTCAACTCCGTAGTTCAACCTGTACCCTGCATACACCTGTCGGTTTCCCCGGATGGAAGCTGGTGAATTCTCAGAGGAGACTGGCATTATTCAGAAGCTAGAATGGGAAAATAAATGCAAAGCTTGCACCTTCTTTCTCTAGGTTTTATTCTTCAGGCACTTTCAATTTAGTAATCTTTATTGAAGAACTTTGTGCCAGACAAAACCCTAGGTTCTGGATTGTTGACTGTGACAGAGTCCCTGCCATTAGTGAGCACATCATCTATTAATTACTATGCAGTGGTAATAAAGATATAAATATATATGATATATATATATCATATATATATACACACACAGAGACACACACAAAGACAAGTTATTTTAAAATACTGTAGTTATTGTTGTATATAACTATAGCTTTTGGGTTTTGTATGTTTGTTTGTTTTTCACAAAAGCTCACTATTCCAAGATGTGATTTTATGGCTAATACTGATTGGATACCTCCTATGTGCCATCACTCTACCTGCATCATCTATGTAATGCTTACTGGAATTAACATCATTGTCTATATTAGAAATTGAAAAAACAAAAGCTTAAAGGAATAGAATATGTTGCCCAAGGTCAGCCAATTGGCCAGTGGCAGAATCAAGAAGCAGGCTTACTCTCCAACCTCAACTCTGTATTATTATTTTGTGGTGTCTAATTTTTGTTGGTTCTCACTGAAAATTAGAATAGTGTTAAAATGACATTTCAAGGAGAAACAATGATTTAATATGCCTGTATTTCCAAAATATTAGGTTACCACAGTAATTCAGTAATTCACAAGTCAGATCTATTGCAAGGATTTAGCAACCATCAGAGCTGCAAATGATGCCTCACAGATAAAAAACTCTAAGGGAAAAAGTGCCTGGTCTGTAGCTATCAATCTGGATACTGGATGTTTAAATTCATCCACCAATTATGCAAAGGCATTTTTGTTAAAATTTTGCTAGGCATTTTTCTCATCCTGAAGTTGATTGATTGCCCTTATAAACTAATCAGAAGTTCTCAGATACAGGCAATGTGGTACAAACAGATATGTTTGAGAAAATAAATGTATTCAATTGTGTTTCTATAGAATCCTGGGTTTACATCCCGAATTATCTTGTCGTTATATCAGACAGTATAGCACAGTAGTAGTACACATTCTGACTAGAGTCAAACTCAAATTCTGCTGCTTACTAGTAGTGCAGTATGGCCATAATTGTCTAAAATCTTTGTGCCTCAATTTCCTCATTTGTGAAATGTAGATGGTAGTAGTAGCTATCACATAAAGGTGTGATGGGGATTAAATGACTAATCATAAGTGCTTAGAGGATTGACTGATATAATAACGTAATATTTTTCAGAGATTCTTATAACAGCTGATATAGTTGTTTACCTACTCATATTTGTCTGTCATGTAACTGTGAGCTTTCTTCTCTAATTTCGCATTTGTTGGCAAACAGAGGCTCAGTAGATTTTGGAAGGAAGAGAGGGAAGGGGGAAAAACCATTCATCAGATTTTTTTTTTTATTCCAGAAAGCATTTTACTTGAAAAATCCACTGTTTTCTAAAAACTAAAAACTAAGTATTTTAACACACAATTAAAAAATCACATATTAAAGAAGTTAATTTATTTAATTTTAAATCTTATTATACTAAGATTTCAAGATTGTACTTTAACTCCTAAAATGCTGTGTTTCTTTATATATCTCATCCACAACACATAAAATCTTTGCATACATATCACAAATATATCGTTCTTTTTTTCTCTTATCTTTTTTAGTTAACAAAAATAGCATTATAGTGGCCAGCAGTGGAAATACTAGACTTTTGTATATAGGTTCCAGGCTTTGAAAAATATGTCATATTTCAATAGAAACAATGATTAATCACTATGTGTTTCTAACTGAAACATACAGATAGATCAGTTTTATGCGATTATTTCAGTTCTGTAAGTTAGAAGTAACTCCTTCATACTTCATGTAGTTCATTTACATTTAATCCAATAAAGATGTAAAGTTGTGGTGTAAGTGGACATAACAATAAGTAACATCTCTAACCAATTCCTTAGAAAAAGTTAAATATTCTCAATAACACTTTACTCTTGTCATGACTAAGACACCCCTTTACTTTGTCTTTTATATTGAATTGTCTGGATTGGATTGCATTCTAGTGTTGGAGAGACCAATCCAAAAGAAAAATACCAGATATTAAAAACTTATCCTTTGAATAAAAATAAGAGGAGCTAAACCTCAAAAGCTTTTCCCCATATGCTTACTCAATTTGTATTCATTGCTGAAATGGTAATCTGTATCAATTTGAAAGTATATTATTAGTAGAGAAATTATTATCTAGGAGGGTATGATATTTAGGTATAGACAATTCATTTCTTGTGTTCCTTAGTAATAGCTATAAGAATAGCTAGTGTTTATTTTGTTGGGTAGATTCGACACATGATTTAAACATCATAAACAATTATTGCATGTTAGAAACTATGTTCACCACATTATAGATGAAGACAATGACTATCAGAGGTGTTTAAGTTTTTCAAAGGTCCACACCTTGGGTACCTGGGTGGCTCAATCCATTAAGCATCTACCTTCAACTGAGGTCATGGTCCTAGGGTCCTGGGATCAAGTCCTGCAGTGAGCTCCCTGCTCAGGGTAGGCAGTCTGCTTCTCCCTCTATCCTTCCTCCCTGCTAGTGATCCCTCTCTCATGTTCTCTATGTCTTGAATAAATAAATAAAAACAAAGATCCACAGCTCTAAGTGGTGGTCTTAAGATTGCAACCCTGAGACATATGGGTGGCATAGCTGGTTAAGCATTAGACTCTTGGTTCTGGCTCTGGTCGTGATCTCAGTGTTGTGAGATGGAGCCCTGTGTTGAGCTCTGCACTCAGCACAGAGTCTGCTTGAGAGTCTCTCTCCCTCTCCTTTTGCCCTTTTGTTCTCTCTCTCTCTCTCTCTCAAATAAATCTTAAAAAAAAATAAAAGATTGTGATCCTGTTCCTTCTGGCATGAAAGTCCATGTCCCTTTACTGCTACAAATTATCTCTATGTTATTTAATGACATTAACAAAACTTGGTTATTGAAAGGCATTTGTAAACATCTGTCTATGACACTGAGTATGGTAGTGTCCCAATAAAATGAACACCTGTAAATCTAATTCAGCTTCATCACCTTGCTTCCTTTATTATAATATATTTTCTTAGGAAAGAATAAGAGTAAAATCATTTAGTTATCCTTGTATGTATCCTTGTATATCCTTGTAAAAATTATATAACATATTGCAAAGTTAAACAGAGATTTTTCTTTCATTTCTCTTTGAATAACATAAATGACTGTTTCTTACTTTTATTCATATTGCCAGTGAAATTATACGGATAGATGATTGTTGGGAAGTTAAAGCCAAAGAAGAGGCATGCATGTCATCTTTTTTAGATGTGATAGAACCTAGATATGGTCTCTTGGAAAAAAATTTTTAGAGGGGGGCCTATTTGAATTCAGTAGGTCCCATAGGATTTTCCTGTAAGAATATTGAGGACACCTTAATCATAGAGCTTGTTTGACCAAAAGTAAATGCCAGTGCATCACCTCTACCCTTTCTGCCTTGACTACACTGTAGAGAAAATGTAGATTTCTAAGTCCAATAGAATGGAGTTTGAATCCAGATTTTGTCACTTTCTAGTTGTATCTAGTAAGGCATGGTGTTCAACACCTGTAAAGTTCAGTATTTTCTTTTTAAACATAAATAATAATTAAATCACAATGTTAACACTGGGAATATGTATTTTGAAGTCAAAAATGAAGCTTTTTCCCTTGATTGGTAGCTGAGAATGCTAGTGGCAAGTCTCCTCATGATTTGCAGCTCTGTCTCTTTGGTTGATGAGTTAAATGGTGCTTAATGAAATTGAACAATTGCACTGCAGATTGCTTTACCCAGTGTTTTGTCTGTCACTTTCAAGAACTCAGTGACTGTAATTCATTGCATCAATTTGTAATTCCACCATCCCTGTGGTGTTTGTTTGACCTATCCTGCTTGTAGTCCCCTAATTTCACTTTAACATATAGAAATTACTTGGGAATAATCTTGTCACTTGTTATTTATTCTTTTATACATTCAACCTATTAAAGCTTCAATAATGATGACTTGGCTGTACTTCAAGATAGTCTTAACTTTGAATTAATTGTAGCACTACATCTTAATTATAATTTTTAGGTACCATTGATGAAACTAGAAATTAAATGCAGCATTTTTTGGCAAGTGTTTCTGGCATCCTACTGTGGTTGTGATCAGTGTAAGGTAAAGCTACACTTCTTGTTATGTAGAGCTACGGCACCAAGAAATTATTAACAGTTAGTTAAAATGCATTTCTAATGGATAATCATGAACACTCCATATAATCATTTTTTGACCGTTAGTTATACTCAGGCCTTTTATTACTTGACTACCTAGCATCCAAGAAGCATTCTCATCTGGAAAGAAGCTAGCAATGTATGAAATTTGGCATGAGGCCAGATGAAAAATTCTTTCTTGTTTGTCTGTTTTTGTTCTTGTTCATTTTTGTTAGTTTGTTTTTGTGGCTGCTGGGAAGTTAGCAAATGGGCATGCCTTTCTAGAACTTTGAATTTGGAGAGAATAATGCAGAGGCAGAGGACAAAGTAGGAAATTGCAGTTGAAGTATTTTTGAGAGTCCCTAATTAGAGGAAGTGTCTTAGCCAGATTCTCAGAAATTTTACAATGTTTAATATTACTTACTTGCCTTAGTTCTTACAATTTTTTTTAACAAACTAATTTTTTTTCTCTTTTGGGGGGAATGATGGGTAGTAGTTAGCAAAATAAATTTCTGTTGCTTATGTTCATGAATCCTAAAGGATACACACATCAAAACCCAAATAACTCCAAATTATTAAAGGTAGCTTATTAGATACTGAATGAATATAATTAGAAAGCGCAAATCAACAATGAAAAGGAACCCATGAACCATAGCACTTATGAAGACTTATAAACCAAAGGAAAACATTTACTTTACTACTTGAGTATGTGTTTGTGTGTATGTTCATCCTAAATTACTTATGGGTCAAAGAGTAACAGCATCTTAAAATTATAATGAGGAATTTATGAGCAACAACAACCCAAAAATATACTTAGGAAAAAGTTATAGTGTTAAATGATTTTATTACTGCTCAAGAAAGCCTGAAAATAAAACATCACTTTACAATATTAGGAATACTGCAATGAAATTAACTAAAATACCAGTTAGAAAATAATAAAGACTAAAGAATAACCTAATGGGGGAGGAGAAAATAGAATTTGTTGATCTAAAACCTGCTTCTTTGCAAAGTCATTAACAAACCATCTTTAGACCTGATTTGTCTTTGTCTCACTATTATCATTTTACTATTTCAGTAACATAGAAAAAAATAGAGAGATTAAAAGATAACTATTTCCAGTAATCTATTTGGAAAATCCTAAAAAACGAAGAACTAATTAAAATGTCATAAAGGTAGTCCAGCACAATTAAATTAAAAGTCAGTAGGTGTCCTCTTTGCTGGCAAAACAAAAACAAAAGTTAAAAAATGAAAATTCACCACATAAAACATATACTCCATAAACAAAGTTTTTGTGTTGGATATAAGAATAAAACTTATAGGGGGATCCCTGGGTGGCTCAGTGGTTTAGCGCCTGCCTTTGGCCCAGGGCGCGATCCTGGAGTCCCGGGATCGAGTCCCACGTCGAGTCCTGGCATGGAGCCTGCTTCTCCCTCCTCCTGTGTCTCTGCCTCCTATCTCTCTCTCTGTCTATCATAAATAAATAAATCTTAAAAAAAAAAGAATAAAACTTATATTCTTATTTACATTTAGGTAAATAAATGTTGACATGCATGTAAGGACATGCCAAGTTCTTTGATCAAGAGTGACAAACATACCACTTAACTACTTTATAAAGTTATAGGTTTAATGAATTCTAAGGAAGATCCTGATAACTTTTTTGTTTTTGGTGTTTTGGAAAATTGACAAACTGATTATAATCTTTATATCTGGAAGAGCAATTGATAAAACTGAATAAACAACAACAAAGATTGATAAGGAAAACTAGTGTACTAGGTTTTAAACTAAAATTAAAAATTACAATGAAATATAAAACTAAAGAAAGATTGATAACTCAATGAAAGAGAACATAAAGCTATGAAACAGATCCTAACTATATAGTATACAGGGATCCCTGGGTGGCGCAGCGGTTTGGCGCCTGCCTTTGGCCCAGGGCGCGATCCTGGAGACCCGGGATCGAATCCCACATCGGGCTCCCGGTGCATGGAGCCTGCTTCTCCCTCTGCCTGAGTCTCTGCCTCTCTCTCTCTCTCTCTGTGACTATCATAAATAAATAAAAATTAAAAAAAAAATTTAAAAAAAAAAAAAATATATAGTATACAACATAAAAGCTTAATCCCAAAAGGGAAATCTCCTTGAGTCTTCTTTAAGGAATCATTTTTATTTTCATTTTTTCCTTTCAGCCTTTCCCTATTTTGGTTTGTTGTTGCTGATTCCCAAATCCCTGTCTATCTAAAGGCTGGGTATCTTTGGACTTTGGATATCTGGTTAAAGTTCCATCTACTTCAAGGAGGGGTTATGCCACAGTTCAATCGATTCTTGCTTTTTAATCTTTTTTATTACAAAAGTAAGATTTTGTTCAATATAGAAAATGTGGACTTTTCAAAAATACTAAAAACAACTCTAAAGTTAACTAATTATACAACTTTTACTATTATAATCTTTCAGATTTTTAAATGCTATAGATATTATTTAAATTAAAATTCCTACATCCCGGATGCCTGGATGGCTCAGTGGTTGAGCATCTGTCTTTGGCACAGGTCCTGGTCTCAGTGCCAGGATTGAGTCCCACATTGGGCTCCCTGTGAGGAGCCTTCTTCATCCCTCAGTCAGTGTCTCTGCCTCTCTCTGTGTCTCTCATGAATAAATAAATAAAATCTTTAAAAACTAATAAAATAAAACAAAATTCCTACAGCCACAATAGTAATATTGTGCCATACCTAGTAATGCATAAATTAATTTGTCTTCACGCAGTAATACATATTGAATATTTTAAATATAAATATGTACATATTCTCACTCTCATTAATGTATCATGGATACATTATAATTAATTAAGTAGATGCATCACTGTTTGCTTGAATAATCTCTTACTAATGGATGTTTGGATTATTAGTATTTGGTACTCTAAACAAGAACGCAGAAAGCATCTTTTCAGGTGCCTTTTTTCAGTTGTCATTTCATTGAGATGTATTTAGAGGTGTTGTTATCTACATTTTTAAAAAACATTTAAATCATATTGATGAAGACTGTATAAAATGTTGACCATAGTTACTTATGTATTCCCTCCAACACTCCATGAATGTGCCTACTTTCCCATACTCTTGTCACTTCGATTTTATTAAATTAGATAGGCTAAAATTCTCTTGTCAATATTTTAATATATAATTATAGAATTTATAAGACCATTAGAATGCTTTTTCTATTTTTTAGGCATGTTTGATATGCAGGCTACCATTGACATTTATTTTTACATATTCTGGAATTGATGTTTAAGTTATCTGACATAAAATTTTGGGCAATTTTTAAAAATTTAGTTTGGTTAACTGGTTTCTTTGTTTTAAAATTCAAAGTAGTTCATTGTTTGGCTGAATTTCAGTTATTAAATTTTTCTTTTTTGTCTTGGGAAATTAGTCCTTCTTGAAATTTATAATAATTCTCTTAATATGGTACAATTAATGATTAAATGTGTTCTTTTAGTTAACTATTATCACATATAGCATATGTAATCTTACGTTATATTGCATATAATTATATATGTATTATAAATATATGTATAACATATGTTTTAGTTGTAATGTAACCCTCTAGTTTGCCCACTTTCTTCCAGCTATCTTCTGGGATTTGTAGCACCTGTCTGTGGCTAGATGATGGTGTAAGATCAAGCAAACTAGCACACTAGTGTACTTCAGTTCTTAGATTACACTGAACCATGCATGTCTTCCCCATATTCTCAGTAGTTATTCTATGCAGTTTACAGTACCCGACTGTAGAAAATGATGGTGAATTTGTGAGGAATATGGCATAGAATGCCAAGGCAGAAGTCATGCATTGTATGTCTTGCATGGCTTATGGGATTTGAATCACACTTTTATAAGAAATATCTTTGTTTATAGAGACCATAGGACTAGGAGTCAGTGGGCAAATGGTGAGAAATGTAGGAAATCTTTTCTTTGCCTTTTTAGTCACTCACAATCCCATGATGCAAAGCTACAGCCTTCCCAGCTTAGTAAATGGGCATTAGGTTGTCCATTAGTATTTTTTAATGTGTTTGCATGCTTTAGTCTCTTTCTGCATCTGTGTGGATACTACATATATCTCGATATCCAATTTTAATTTCATATTAAGTGCTTCAAACTAAGATTTTGATTTAATGTCCATTTGATAAAATGTTAATATATATATAAAGAGAATTCTTCAATAAGAATTTTCTATATCTCTGATGCAGTGAAATTGGAATTGCTTTTTTCTGGTGTCCTGGATAATTTTATTCTTTCTATATTATATGTGAAAAGGAATCTTGTTACTTAAAAAAATCATATATATAGATAGAAATACATACCCAAATCTCTACTACTGAATGTAATGTGCTCAATCAATACATAAGTATTAAATGCCTAATATGCAGCAAGCACTATTCTAAGTTCTATAGCTATGGTAATTAAAATATAAAAATAAAACAGACAAAAATCTCTGCTGTGGGGAGAGATTTTTGGAGAGAAGCAGATAATAAATGAGAAGGAAAACTAGTATGTCAGATGATGATACATGTTGTAGAGGAAAATAATCAGAGAAATAAGAAATATTTGGCTGGTGGAGAAAAGGGTTGTTACAATAGCAATTAAGAGCAATTTGAACAAAGGCCTAAAGAAGATAGAGAGGGAACCTTATAGATATCTGGGGGAAGAGTATTCCAAAGGAAAAAAATG
Source organism: Canis aureus (assembly GCF_053574225.1). Lineage (NCBI taxonomy): Eukaryota > Metazoa > Chordata > Mammalia > Carnivora > Canidae > Canis > Canis aureus. The sequence goes on along the minus strand of NC_135646.1, from coordinate 9,607,344 downwards.
CAGTACAAAAACCCTGGGGTGGGAACATGCCCAGTGTAGGTTTGAAGAATAATCAGGGGGTAACTGAAGTAGATGAGTAAGGGGAACAGCAGTTTAAAAATATGAAATGAAGCCAGAGAAGTGTTGGTAGGCAGGAAGAATGGAGGCAAGTTACATTATCTTGTAGGTCATTTTGATGACTTTAGTCCTTACTCAGGGTGAAAGTGGAAGCTATTAGAGAGTTTTGAACAACAAAAAAAAAAAGACTTTGTATTAGTCTAAAGGTTATAGAGAGGGAAAAGCCGTGGTGGATGCAAAAAAAAAAAAATCATGTGTGTCTATTGTACTCCCCCTGTGCAAAAGATGGCAGTAGCTGGGACTAGAATAATAGCAGAGAGGAGGATGTGATTTAAAAGAGAGAGAGAGAGAGAGAGAGAGAAACAAATGCATTCACACATACACACAAAAGGAAAAGAATGAGAAAGGAAAATGAATAGGAGCTTGGAAAATGCAGAGATACCTCACAAACAAGACTCACTCACACTTCCTCTAGCCCTTCCCTCCTAATTCAAACCTTCAAAGAGGAAACAAATTCATCACTCAGAAAGGAATAATAAAGGAAAACACATATAACTTGAATACATTTATTCTTATATATTATTTTGGAATTATAGGTTGACCTTGCAAATAACATTTGTCAATTTATGTATTATTTCACATGTATTATATAAAGAAGTACTGGCTTCTTAGTGCCATGGTTATGAATTTGAAGTCTGAAATCAATGCTGAAAAAACAAAGAGTTCTATCAATGACTTACACTTTTTTAGTGAATTTGATTCAACCTGTGTCCATTGAACAGCTCTGTGTTCAGAGATGATGCATTTACACTGGGTCAGCCACTAAAATAAAGCTAGGAGACCGTAGCAGATGCCATCAATGCCTTCCCGCATAACCTCTTATTCACCTGCGGTCTTGCTGGACAGTTCCCAGGCCCATTATCAACTTCCTGCCTCAAGGGTTCCATCTTCATCTCTCTGAGGTTTCCTTCTCTGAGGGTTTTCTTAGATGCCACAGTTTACTAGGCTCAAGTTCACACCTCTGGGGACAAAATAGAAGTCAGTGGATAAATAGCTTGGCATTCCTGTCCCCCAGTGGGACAACTGTGAAGCATGTTTTATATGGTTCCTCATAGGGTCCTCAGAAGGACCTCTGGGTCACCGTCCTAACTGCTCACAGTGCACTCATAACACACTCTCTACTGGCTTCTGCCTTGTTTTACTTTTCCCATTCCCTTATGTGTGCTTTCTGAGTTCACATCCTAAGTAAATGAGCTACAAAGTATTTGTCTCAGGGTGGGTTGAGTGGGAGACCTACACCAAGCCAAGTAGAAATCCTTGAATCAAGTTGATCATATTGGATGAACAAAGCAAAAGGCCCAGGAATATTCCACAGATATGAAGCAAGGGTGATGAGTGGCTCTTTTGGTTTTAATCTACTTCCTTGGCCCTTTTGTGTCTTACTTTGTCCAGCATTATAGAAACAGAATCTTCAAGAGTTAGCTCCATATTTCCCCTACGAAAATACACTGTTAGTGTTAGCATATATTTTACAAATGGTGAATCTGCTGCTACTTCCATAATTAATCATTTTTGTCAATAGTTACAAATGAACATAGCCATGAAATGCAGAATGAATAATAGAGAGCTGAAAATTTATGGGCATATTGAGGAGATATAATGATCACTTGTATCAGTAACAGAGAAGCAAGAATACAGCTGCTTGGAGCCTGGACCAATTTAGAGAAAAAAGAGGGACTTTGTGTTTTTACCATTAATAGCAAAGCTAGGGAGAATTTAAAGTGCCAGTCATCTGGAAAGCACAGTTAGATTCACAATTTGATGAAGTCTAGGGATATCACATGTTATAAGACCTTGGTAAAAATCAAATCCTAAAGTTATTTTAAAAAAATAAGGAATTTACAAAAGACAATAAAATAAACCCTTATGTCTAAATTAATTTTTTATGTTAATGTATTTTGAAACTATAACAAGGGTTTTTTGTTTGGCAAAGCTGAGATATAAAGACAATGGATGAGCAAATATTCAATGCCCCTTTCCTTTCCTTCTCCTGGCATAGTCTAAACTTCAGGAACAGAAATATCCATGACACAGGACACATTTTTTTATATATATACAAAGAATCAGAAAGGTACTACTTATTGAGAGATCAGAGAAAATGTCCACAGGACGCACATTTCTGAGCCATGGAAAGAGCTGCAGACAGATTGGGCAGCAAAGAAAGACATGAAGTGGGACTCTGAAGTCAACGGCCTTGTATCATTGTCCTGCAATGACAGGAAAAGTGAAATAGGTTTAATCAAAGCAACATGAACCAAATTAAGGGAATATTATATAACATCAAATAAACTTGTAAAATAGGTAAAAATTATAGCAAATGCATGATCATGTGTTTTCCCTATGATTGGTGTTAAATGCATTCATTTTACAAAATAAATATTTATCAAGTGTCAGTATTCTGGTGCGTGTGTAGCTATAGGCAAGGGGAAATGAGGCAAACATAAATAAAATGCAGCTCTTTTCTTATGAAATTTACAGTTTAGTTGTTGAAAAAGATATGTGAACAAGTTATTTCAGCACAGTGTCAAAAGGGCCAGGGTCTTCAGTCTAGCTGTCTGCAGAGCAGCAACATGATCTGATTTATACTTTCAAAGGATTATGCTGGCTCTCCTGTTGAGAATAGACTGACAGGGGGCAGAGAGACAATGATCCAGGCAGAAGACTTTGGTAGACTTGGAACAAGATGGTAGCAGGGGAGGTGATGAAAGGTTTTATTTATTAATTCATTCATGTCTTCATCCATTTAGATATAGTCGTAGTTATTCTGAAAAGTTATAACAATAATACAATGTACACTTGACCTAAGTTCCTCAAGTGTTAACATTATGCTGTATCTATTTTATCTCTTTCCCTCTTTCTGAATATACACATGCATAATATGTTTTTCCAAGACATTTGAGAATAGTAGGAATAATATCCCCTAGCCCACAAATAGTTTATTGTGTAATACCTAAAAACAAGGGTATTCTCTTAAACAACCATAGGGAAATTATTCAAATGAGTTAGTATCTATGCAATTATCTAATCTACAGACCTTATTCAAATTTGTCCAACTGTGCCAATGCCTATATAACAAAAGAAAATTTAGGACCATGTATTTCATTCAGTTGTATTTTTAGTTTCATCTGGAATAGTTCCTCATTCTTTTTTTGTGTTTCATAATATTGACATTTTGGAATAGTACAAGCCAGTTATTCATAGAGTGTCCCTCAGTTTGGGTTTGTCTGATATTTCCTCTTGATTAGATTCAGCTTATGAAACTTGAACAGAAATACCTCAGAAGTAATGACCTTTTCAGGGAATTATATCAGGAGGCACATGTTGTTGATCTATATCATTACTGTGGATGTTAATTTTGATCATTTGGACTCTGTTAATTCTTTAGACTATAGAGCAGATTATTTCACATTGTAATTAATAATTATCTTGTTACTTTGAGATTGTAAATATTCTGTGTCTTCTAAAAAAAATTCAGTTGGGTTTCTACTGAAAGGAAGAATTTTTCCTTCTCTCATTCTTAAAAATTTATATCAAAGTGAATTCATGTATTTCTTTTATTCAATGAGTTATAGTTTTATGTCATTACTTTAATACTCAAATTGTTCCATTCTTGGCTAATGAAAGCTCCTCCGTGGTGACCAAAGTGTCCTTTTGACACGTCCATATTATTCTCTGAACACCTCCCTCACTTCTAGCACAAGAGATTTCAAGCTCATCTTGTACTTTTACTGTAACACTGAAATCAGCCTTTTCGTCTAGAAGCCCTGGTTACTTTTAATGGAGAATGCTGTTAGAGATCAAGATCTCATTCTACTTGTTGTCATGACTACACAGGGTGGGAGGGTGGTCATTGCTCCTAGTCTTTCTCAGTAAACAGAGCTAGAAATAGATATAAAGAGGAATATGTGCGCATGCGTGCACGTGCATGCACACACACGCACACACACACACCTGTATCTATCTATGCAGCAAACTAGCTATATTACAAATTATGGATTCACACTGATATCTCTAATTCCAATCTAATGATAGAATTCATTCTAGTTTGGTCCTTTTCCATGTTTAAAACTCTCCTGTCTGCTAGTGACAAACAAAGCTCCAGTTATCTATAATATATGGACTTATATAAAGTACAATAATATAAAGTACAGAAAATAGTTTCATTATTACTAACCCCGGTCTCTAAGAAAGGAAACCTGCTAATTAGGTTTCAATATGTGCTTAGAGTTCTTTTTTGTCTTTAGCTTCAAGCCATATAGTCCAACTACTCCCCAACCATGTTTAACAGTTATTTGAGTTAGATGTTACTCACATCCCATTAGTTGGTGTTACTCATTCAAATGTTATCTATTTGAAACTTCTGTTTGTGCTCAACAGTAGGATTTTCTACCCTTCCTTATTTGTTTTATTCATTTCTCTTCTTTCTTCTTTCTTTCTTTTTTTGTCTGTGAAACATTAACATTCTAAAAGTCAGAACTGCATCAACTTCTATTTACCTTCTTTGTGTTTTCTGTTGCGCTTTTTTTTGTATTTCTAGATTTTTAGGCTGAGAATTTATTTAAGCATATTCTTTGATTGTGTTTAAGGATATATAATTTATTTTATTGCTTCTTTGTGTCTCACAGATTTATATATGTATACATATATACATGGACATATGTACATGTATATCTTAGTGTTTTCATTTACATATTTTAATATGTTCTTTAATCTTATTTTGTAGTTCCACATTTACTTAAGAATTATTTAATAAACATCATTTGTTAATTCTAATTAAAGTAATTAGAATTATCATTAATCTTTTTAAGATTTTAAAATAATTTCTAGTTTTTAATGTATTAAAATTTTACTTGTAACATTTTTAATTATGAAATTTATTTTTTGTGACTTAACATGTGATCAGATTTTATAATTGCTCCATGAGTGCCTGAGAAGGTATAGTCATGACTTTTCAGTGTGTAAATTCCCATATATACATAATATCTACTTTACTGGTTAGTTCTGTAAGACTTCTGTATCCTGTCCTTGTGTCTACTTCACTTATCTCATACTAATTCTGATGTATTAACATTTCCTAAGGTTAATATGTTTCTTTCTATGTCTTTTTACATCTTTTGTAGTTTTTTGCTTACAAAGGCATTGCTATATTATTTTGGTGCATAGATATTCACGATAGTTAGGTCATTGCCATGAACTGAGGCTTTTACCATTAAAAACAGCAATTCTCTGTCACATTAACACAGTTTAGTTTGAAGTTTATTTTGTTTATATCAGTATTGGCTTTGCTTTATTATTATTTCTAGAATTCTGGTATGTCTTTGCCCATCTCTTTCTATTTAGCTTTTCCAAAGTATTTTAAGTGTGTGTCTTCTGTACAGAATGTATTTGGATTTTGCTTTGTCAGCCAAATTGAAAATCATTTCATTTTAATAGATTTGTTAAGCCATTCATTTATATTTATTGAGATGTAAAGTGTTTAACTGTAACTCTCTCATATTATTTTATAATAATTACTGTGTATATTATGTTATATTTGCTATATTACTCTATGTGAAGTGGCTTGAGGGCTCTTTTTTTTTTAATATTCTTTAGGTGTTTAGGAAGGACTGTATTTTTGTTTTGTGGGCTTTTCACTTATTTTTAAATTCCTTTATTTCCCTGCTTTCTTTTTTTATCATGTTACTATGTTGTTTGCAGTTTTAATGACATACTTTTAACTCCAAACTATTGCCCACACAATAGTAACTTCCCTCTTCCTTCTCCTTTCTCCTGTCACTTTTAGTTGCATTATCTCTGTGAGAACATATAACATACTAGGTAACACATCATAAAACATTATTATTTCACCATCTACCTCATCTTTTAATGTTAAATCTACAATTAATTATATTAAAAGCTCACCAGTAGTCCTATTGCTGAAATGTCCCAATTCTTTTCTTAGTTGAATTTGGTGAATATTTGAAACTGTTTTTCATTATTGATCCTTGAATGAAAACTTAACTGACTATAGAATCTGTGATTTACATTTTCTTTCCTTGGATTATTTTAAAATGCTGTTCTACTGGTACATTATTTTGTATATGGTTTTCTAGAAGTCTGATGCCAACTAATCATCTTGCTTTTGCTATCTATCTACCCATCTATCTATTAATTATTGGCTTGGGTCCACAGTCATCTTTTTTACCTAGTAAAATTATAAAACTTAGTATTTTTTACCATGATATCACTTCAAATTGATCATTACTAATCAATTTTCACTGTTGTGCAGTGGGCTCCTTCAATATGTAGATTCTGGACTTCTAAGTTTCTCCTCTAAATTGATCTATCCCATTCCATCAAAGTGCTCAGCAGTAAAAAGAGCCTTCATATCCACTTATGTTAGAGGGCAATTATGAAGAAATGTAGCCTGTTTTTACTCTGTTAATATAGTGAGTTTTAAAAAAAGTCTTAAAATCTATACTTGTTAATAGAAAAATCTCTTGAGGGTAGCCAGCTAACATAAAAGAATGGATTTTCTAATCAGATTTAACAAGAATCAGAGATCTTACCCGGTATGAAACTTTACTAAATAATATCAAAAAAAGCTCCAAGTAGAGAGAGCAGTCTTGTATACCAAAGGCAGCTCCCCAGATCCTGTCTAAACACACTAGGCATGTACTTCTAGCCTAAACACACTAGGCATGTACTTCTAGCCTAGTATTATAGAACTGTAGACAAGGTCTCTGTATGAGGATCTTGGGATAACCCCATGCCCTAGAAAAGTTTAAATTATGAAACATCTCCATTTAATAGCTCTAACACTTGTATCACTGACAGGGAGCTAAGTAAGCCTCATGGGTTCTATAGCTGACCCTTAGCTAGAACATCCTATGAAGTACATTTACAGATAAATTCTCTTCCTCCTAGAAAATATCAATAGTTTATATACCCTAATGTCCAGTTAGCAAGGAGCTTGGATTAAGTCACCGGCCAACATTTTTTTTCCCTAGAAGCACTCAACTCTATAAAGGGGATACTATGGCCTAAATATTTTTATCTCCCCCACCAAATTCATATGTTGAAATTCTAACCCCAAAAGTGATGGAAATATTAATGGGGCCTTTAGTAGATGACTAGGTTTTGAGGGTACAGCTCTCATTCATGGGATTAGTGCTCTTTTTAAAGACCCTATATGAAGTCTACAGTGCTCCCTGACTTCTTCTATCATGTGACGATATTACAAAAAGTCTGGAAGCTAAAAGAGGTCTTTACCCAACCATACTGGCACCCTGATCTCAGATTCCCAGTTTCTAGACCTGTAAGAAATTAATTTCTGTTATTTGTAAACTACATAGTCTGTGGTGCATTGTTATAACAGCCCAAACATACTAAGACAGGAGTTAATGTGCTGTGGATCAGGCGCTTTCATTCCTTCCTTTCAGCAATTTGATATGGCTTTCCATTTTGTATTTTTTTATTTTCAAAAAAAATTAATATTGAATGGATAACTGGAGGAAAAAATAGTGTGATGGAAATGGAAAAATAGCTTGGTCATTTAGACCATAGAGTTAAAACCATTTATTTACCTGGTTCCAGCACTGGTCTGTGTTCAGATATATTGCAGACTTCATACCTGGAGACTCATTCACCTGAAGAAACAACACAGTGGTGTAGTTGCTTAGATAATTGATATTATCCATGGTATCAAAGGCAGAATTGAGGTTTTTATTGAGTCAACTTGAAAATTAGAAAACAATGGAGATAGTTTATATAATACTGAGATAGGTCCATATGATACACATATAGGTTCTCTTATTTTTATTACAGTAAATCAAAGTTCTAGATATTATATATGTACTTCTTAACATGAGCAACCATTATACTTCTCTGTTTTTTAGTCCCTAATTCCATGTAGAATAAGAATTATGATATATTCTTGTCCTGTTTTCTGAGCAGATGTATCAATTTATTACCTTACTTCCTTGGAGTCTTCTCTGTGTCTTCTATTTCATGTCAACTTTTTTTTTTTCCAATGTTTTCTAATTTCTTTAAAAAAAATGTACCATCAAGTAAATAATAACAATTCTTATATTTGTATAGTTTTTAATTTATAAATCACTTAAAAACTCTAGAAATGGCTCTAAATACAATTTTCTAAGTAATCTAGCAATTGTGAGAAATTCTGTAAATACCCACTTAGTCACTATTGTTCATGAGGCACCATTTCTTTCTGCTGCCAAGCTATAGTTTATCCCAATCAATACCAGTTGCTTACTAAGATTCTGTAAGTCATGACTAGCCCTGCACAACTTGATAGATGGCTTAAAAAAAAAAAAAAAAAAGACTTTTTAACAGATGCTTGCCATATGTTGATTTGTTTTTTTTAAAAATCAAGTTATAAATTTTTATTACAATTTAAAATGGGGTTCTTAAAAATATCAACTTGAGCATATAGGAAAAATTTAAAAATCTTTAAAGGGATATTGAGAAAAACTAGGCTTTAAAAAAAGAGTTGTCATTGCCAAAAGATGGCTAGGTAAAAATAATAAAAACCCCATGCTGCATAGATAATACAGATAGTTCTATTTAACAGGCCAGTGGGCAAAAAGCAAGCACTTAATGCCTTCAGCTCAAATCTTTTATTCCTTATTGCTGGAATTTCATTTCTTCTTGTCATATGACTAAAACAGATGATAGTACAGATGGTAAGCCTCAGGAGTGGATGAACTGTCAGCTGGTGGATTGGCTGCTTTGTCTCTTTGCAATCTTGTGGTTTAGGGTTTTCTGGGTATCTATGTTGGTCATTGAATTTGTGGTGGTACCAACATTGTGGTGGCTGCTGACCTTGGATCTCCTCTTGATTTTCCTTACCTTCTTTATCCTTGTCCTCCCTAGGCTGCCTTTGATGAGAAAGACTCTTGTGGGATTGTGGCCTATGATCATAAAGCATATTCTGACTCACTGGTCTACCTTGTTCTCCTGCACCCTGATGGTCTGCACCACCTGTCACCTCTCCCTGCACAGCAGGGTTGGAAGACTATGGTCTAAGCCCACGGGGTTTCCACATGTAGTAAGGTGGGAAACATTGCCTGCTGTGGGGCCAGCACTGTTGGGTCTGGCCTTTGGGAGCACTCTCCAATCTCACTCTTTTCGCCACTCACCATTCTGGTAATTTTGCTGGGAATTCTGTGAACCCCTGCCTTGTGGAGAGCATCTATAATGGATATGGTCTGCTGCATATTTACTGCCTTGCTCTGGAGCTCCACCAGGGCCTGTCACATTTGCTACCTTCACACTCTTTTCTCCTTCAACAATATCCAACTCCACAGCCTCCCTATCTCCTGTACTGTGAAGGTACTTCTAGTGTCATTCTTTTTTATGGCAGTTGGATGTGTGAATACATCTTCCTTGGTGTCATTCCTATTGATGAAACCATATCTGTGTCTTACATTCAACTATTTTCTTGTTACCAAAACCTTTGTTGTGATTAGTTGCTTCTCCCTACAGCAGGTGCTGCCTATGTGTGGCTGTCCCATCCTCTCCTCCCTGTGTGGCTGCAGTTGCAGTTGGTGACGGGCTTGGTGTGGGTAGTGCTGAGGGCATTGTTGGATGCTCAGTCTTGGCCTCGGGCTCACAATTGGTGTGATGGTGACAGGCAGCAATGGTAACTGGACCGTTGTTAGCTCCCAGGTGCAATGGTAACTAGACCAGCAGCAGGGCTGCTCAGGGCTGGTAGATGACTTTGAAAAAAGAAACAAACCATTTATCCATTATTCCCCATTGGTAACATCTAAGGAGAATTTAGTAGCTTAGACATTTTCTAAAGTGAAAATACAGCAATCTAAAAAAGCTTGTCTCAATGACTAGAAAGGAACAATTAAGAAATTAAATGAAGTTTTGTTGTATTAAATGTGGTCTTAATCATTTGAGCAGAAACACGTCTCCTTTTCCTTCAGTATCTGTTTTGTTTTGAAAATATGGCTTATATGAATGATAGCCTTACCTCCTTACCCAGATTATTTAAGCTAAAGCTGCTTTTTATTTTTTAACCTCTCATATGCTCTCTGATTTGTGACATTCTCTCTAGTTTTGTTTCAGAAATGACAATGCCATTCTAGAGAAAATAATATATATAAATTATTTTTTCTAGTAGAAATATCTACGTCTGGTTAAAAATATAAGTCATTATTGATGTATTCCTATTTCGAGTTGATATTTATAGTGATGTAAATTATGATCTTTACAATACATGATTATAAGTATTTTCCATTCACATAGTATCATTTTTCTAAGATGTATCAAAACCAGATTTCGCAGTTGTACATTCTATGGGCTCCATGCTAGGTAGCTGGGGACTGGCAGGCTGCCCCACAGCCATTGTGAGTTTACTGCAAGAAATCTGGAGACAGCCATGGGGAGTCCTGAGGGCCAAAATCCCATGAGGGCAAGACTGGACTGACATAGAGTTAATTTTTCAGGAGAAGTTATATAATATACCTCAAATTACAAGGAAAAAGAAACTTTAAAAAAATTATACTTTGGTAGCATACATTTTATAGAAACATCATTTGAAAAATATATAAAACAGCTTTAAGGTATGTTCTATATTAAAGAATACAGTTGATGGAAAAAAAGAATATATAAAAGTTAGATTTTATTTATATACATTTCAGATAGAATTTTTTATCCTTGAAGGAGATCAGCAAACTGAACGTACTTCACACTTTGCCACATTTAATGTTATCAAAACAGACCAATTGCATTTCAGTATTTTGTTCCTTTTAGTAAAAGAGAAAGGGCTGTCTTCCTTAGACACAATATGACTGTCTCTGTCACCAAGAAGAGGAATAAAGGAAATTTTAGTCAAATTTTCTGTAGCTTCATGTGTTTAAGAGTCATCTGATGAGGTTGGGCTTAGATGCAGACTCCTGGGCCCCAGATCAAGAAATTCTAATTAAATTTATCTCGAAGATCTTAAGAATGTGAATTTTCTAACAAGTATCCCAAGTAGTTCTGGTTAAGGCAGTTTTTCTAAACACACTTTGAGAAGCACTGTCCTAGCCCTTTCCATGTCAGCACCAATATCTAATTGGTCTGATTTGGGGAACTTGGGTAACACATAGCAGTGAAACTTCAAGTTACCACATTCTTATCCAGCATTTGATATAATTTGTTTTGTCTAAGTAATTAATATCCATGAAATAAGAGAAAAAGATAAGGACTCTTACTAAATCTCCCAAAGAATATAGGTGCTCTCTTCCCCATAGTTTACTTCATTCTCATTACAAGAAATCAGAATTCTAGATTTATATATTGAGTATAAAACCTGACAGCAATTGATACAGGAGTGTCAGAGGTAGAGTTCAGGGACGCCTGGGTGGCTCGGCGGTTGAGTGTCTGCCTTTGGCTCAGGGTGTGATCCCGGGTCCAGGGATTGAGTCTCACATTGGGCTCCCTGTAAGGAGTCTGTTTTTCCCTCTGTCTGTGCTCTGCCTCTGCCTCTCACTGGGTCTCTGACGAATAAATAAATAAAACTTTTTGTTTTTTTAAATGATGCCATTAGAGATAGAGTTCATCTATGAGATAAAAGGACTAACAGGGGATCCCTGGGTGGCGCAGTGGTTTAGCGCCTGCCTTTGGCCCAGGGCGCGATCCTGGAGACCTGGGATCGAATCCCACGTCAGGCTCCCGGTGCATGGAGCCTGCTTCTCCCTCTGCCTGTGTCTCTGCCTCTCTCTCTCTCTCTCTCTCTGTGACTATCATAAATAAATAAAAATTAAAAAAAAAAAAAAAAAGGACTAACAGAATCAGGGGAGATGAAGAGGGTACCAGCCTAACAGGGAAGTATCCTAATAAGGAACTATAGGATTAAGCAGGAATAAGGGAAAGGAACTATTATGGGCTGGATTGTGACTCCTCCAAATTCATATGTTGAAGCCCTAACCCCAACTACATCAGCATGCAACTGTGTTCAGAGACAGGGCCTTTAAAGAGGCAATACTCATTTTTTTTTTTTAATTTTTATTTATTTATGATAGTCACACAGAGAGAGAGAGAGAGAGAGGCAGAGACACAGGCAGAGGGAGAAGCAGGCTCCATGCACCGGGAGCCCGACGTGGGATTCGATTCCGGGTCTCCAGGATCGCGCCCTGGGCCAAAGGCAGGCGCCAAACCGCTGCGCCACCCAGGGATCCCAAGAGGCAATACTCATTAATTAGGGTCTTATGAGTAGGCCCTAACCCAATATAATGGTGTCCTTATAAAAGAGGAAATTTGGGACACCAGAGATATATACCCGCAGAAGAAAGACCATGTCAGAACATAATGAGAAAGCAGCCATCTGTAAAACCAAGGAGAGGTGTCAGAAGAAACCAATCCTATAATATCTTGATCTTGAACTTCCAGTCTCCTGAATTGTGAGAAAATGAACTTCCATCATTTAAGCTACCCAATCTGTGACATTTTGTTATGGCAGCCCTAGCACACTAATTCAAATTTTGGTACAAAGAAGAGGGTGATGCTATAACAATTATCTAAAAATGTAAGAAGTGGCTTTGAGTAATAAGCAGAAACCAGAAGAGTTTTGAGGCGCATGCTAGAAAGAGCTTAGATTGCCTTGGAGAGATTGTTGGTAGAAATATGGATGTTAAAGATTCTTCTGATGAGGTCTCAAATGAAAACAAGGAACATATGTCTGAAAATTGAAGGAAAGGCAATCGTCGTTAATAGCAGCACAGAACATGGCCAAAATGTGTTCTAATATTTTGTGGAAAGCATTAAATGACAAACTTGGATATTCAGCTGTGGAGATTTCTAAGCAAAGTGTTGGTATATGGCCTGGCTTCTCCTTGATGCTTGTAGTAAAATGTGAGAGGAGAGAGATTAATTGAAGGAGTTGTTGGGCCAAAAGAAACCAAAACTTGAAGAGCTGGAATATTTATTGTCTATCCACACTGCAAAAAATGAGCAAGTGTGTTCTAGAGAAAACACCAAGGATGGCCTGGATAGTAATTCCATAAAGCAATGGTGAGTGGGACCTGTTGATCTCATCAGCCTCTCTCCAGAAGCCAGGGATAAAGATGAGGTGACAACAGTAGCTATGCAGCAGATACACTGCTAGCTTGGACTAAAGGGGACAGAGATGGGACAAAATGAAAGGCCACTGAACTTCTGGCATTTTAAAGGTCGGAACAATAGCACTATCTGGTGATAAACACATATGACCCTCCAGGAAAAGGGAAAAATGACCCTGAAGGCAGTCGGGTTTTCCTCCTCAGTTCTGGAATGGGGCTACCTCCTCAGTTATTACTGCAGTAATGTCTTAATAAATCTATTCATATACAGTATGACTGATACCTATTTTCATATTGTAGCCCCAGTGATTTTCCAAAGTGCATTTTGATTTTGTATATTCATACCTCCCTCCAATCCTGTGTACTCCAGTTTACAAACCATAAATTTCTTCACTTTGTTCTTAGAAAAAAAAAAAAAAAAACTAAATGTCTTAATATAATCTATAAGACCTCAAATGACCTGGCATTTATTTGCCTCTCCATCCTCATCTTATCCTCTTTCTTGATCTGTCTGGTCCATTCCAGCTGACTTTCCCAGAGATCCCATGCTCAGCATGTACATACTCTACAGGGCTTTTGCATATCTTGTTCTCTCTACGTATAATGGACCTCCTGCCTCTCCTTGCCCACTTAACACCTACCAATCCTTTAGATCTCACCACTAAAACCACTTCCTCAGGGAAACTAGACTATGTAAAATTTCAATGTTATGGTCCTCATAGGACTGAAAATTCTTCACACAACACTGTAAGCTCCACAAGGCAGGGCCTATGCATGTGTGTGCACACGTATCTTTGCAGATGAACATTCCTAACAAATATTTTTGAATAAATGCATGTACATGTAAATGAATGAATGAATATAAAATTTTGAGGAAATACGGTTTTGGACTATTTAGTTCTATCTGGCTTTGTTTAATATTAATCTTAGAAGCCCATATAAATATTTTATGAGTTAACTGGTTAATTTTAACCCTGTTTCACATTAACAATAAATCTGCAAACAAACAAACAAACAAACAAACATACAAAAAAACAAACCCACATTTATTCCCATAGAGTAAAGGAATTAATGTAAAAGTCATTTCTTGAAAATGCTAAGAGGCACTTGAAGTTTGGTAGTCTATACTACTAAACATCTTTCCCCTCTTCTCTCATCTGTTTTCCCCTCTCTCTGTCACCAGATCATTTCTTCTCCAGAGTTCTTGAACCAGATTCTTTCTCCACCAAAATCATTATGGGCTTTGGGAAAAAAAGAAAAAAACAAGTTCAACCACACAAAAGAGATTACAGGGTGCAAGCCAAACTGTGACAGTCCTCAGGAGAACATTATTACTCATTTTTACTCTAAAACATAATTGTTAAGTGCTCAAAATACAGAAGAATGAGCCATGCTAGAAAAGTGACGTTGCTTTTTCCCCTGAAGACTAGTTTTGACTATCCTTTCTGAAACATACAATCACAGCAGTGTCTTACCCTTTACTATTGATGACACAATAGCTTGTTATGTTTTAATTTCACTCTAAGAATATCTATAGCAATTTAATGTTCCCTCTCCTGTGGCCTCCCCCCAGAGGTCACCCTTCCAAGGACGATGGGCAGTACCATTTTGCTAATGCTAGTGTTTTCCATGCCAGTCTCTTACTCAGCTCATTGTGTTTTTTTTTCTCTCTGAAAATATTTTATAGCAAAGGAATAATAGCTCAAAAAGAAAAGACATTTATCAAACTAAGGGTAGAAAAAGGAAGACCAAGAAGAATTGCCAAGAAAAGCTTTTACTAATGCTCCACAGGAGGAAGAGTTGCAGAAGCACGTTCTGTGAATGATGAAACGGCCAGACTGAGAGAGCCTTCAGAGCAAAAAGTTGTATTAAACTCATTTGCTTTTTTATTTGCTATTTTCTTCCCCATCTCGTTCACTTCAAAGTTTGTATTTCTCTTCCCTTGTGGGTGCTAACTTTCATTTTGCTTTTCTAAATGATGTACTATATCTGCTCTAACATTCTAATTAGGCCTTTTGCAGTTGTACTTAGAATAGTATAAAATCTCAAGATACAACATTTCTCACACCTAAAGAATAGATGACCCATGATGGGGAAGTTCACATAGTTGCAATTTAATAGAGTCAGCAAGAATACTGACATACCCACAGGGGATCTGCCTTCCAGAGTCTGACAGATGACATAGCTGAGGATAGATCAGCCTTAAGGGCTGATGCACATTACTATCATTTTCCTTGGGAATCTGATGTCAGGCTCCAAGCAGCTGCATATCATGGGGGTTTTATCCTATGTTGTTAGATGTAGTTGATAAATTTTGCCCTAGAGGCAGGCTTAATTTTAACATATTCCTACTTACTTAATAAAAAATAGATTTTTCCCCCTAGATGATTTGTAATATAGTATATTGATATTAAATGGAATATATTCGTATACTGTTTTTAAATGTGAATATGCTATATACGCTCAATTTGTGTCAACTAAAACAATGATTTCCATTTTTTTTTTACTATTGCAAAATCATTTTTATTGGTGGAAATATTTTTGCATGGAGTAGAGAAGAGCAGCCAATTTAAAAACCTCTTTAAAATATAAACATTAGCATCATTCTCCAACTCTAGTACCTACCATAGTCCTTTATAAGTGCTGGACAAAGTAAACCAAATTAACTGATCCAACGTGGTAGACTGGACAAGGGCCTTAGTATCCAGGGATCAGCCATTAGGTGACTTTCTTTCAAGCAGAAGTTGACTTTCTAGAAATCTCATGATCTTTGACATAGTCCCACTGTTATGGGAGAGCTTGGTTCTCATCTCTCGGAGCTGAAGGATGAATCAGACAAAGGAAAGTGAGTAAAGTTTTAGAAGTTTATTAAGCAGAGGTACAGAGAAAGCCCTCAGAAGTGAGAGGGGTCCCTACAGGGTTGCCTCTGGGGGCTTGTAGGATGGTCTTTTATTGAAAGCCAATCAGGGAACCTTTGAACATGTCTATTGCTATCACTATTGAGTAAAGACTAGTGATAACATCTTTAATGGTTTACTTGTTTGGGGTCTGGCTGTTCTTTGTTGGTCACAGAGGACTGTCATAAAAAAGACATCCTCCCTGCCCACACCTAGGGCAGTGTGGTCTGGCTTGTTCCCTTATCTCTGGTTTTCCCTACATGTCAGCATTTTTGGGATTTTTGTGAGCTGATTCTGTGGCCCCCTTACCTAGCTCTCCCTACCTAGCCATGTTTGTCCATAACTCAACACTGCTTTTGACTTTTTCTGGCTTACCTCAGAATGTGGCAAAGAAAGGAAGGAGATACCTTGTCCCTGAGACACAATTAATTCATTTCCAGGTAATTCCCATCTGGTAAGGTCTGACTTGCCTGCAATCAGCCACGCCTCCAATGCTGACTGCAGTGTTGCTCACAGATTCTGTGAAGTCGAGGTCTAGGCCATTTCTTCTAGGCTTGCTTTTAGAGAACTTTCTCCTCTTTGCATCATATATTATAATAACAAGACAATGAATTCAATTCAAAAGAGGTTATTTTTTTAATAGTAAACTAAAAAATCCTTTCTGTCAATTTTATTTATTTATTTATTTATTTATTTATTTATTTATTTATTTATTTATTTATTTTTAAAGATTTTATTTATTTATGAGAGACACAGTGAGATAGAGAGAGGCAGAGACACAGGCTCTTCACAGAAGAAGCAGGCTCCATGCAGGGAGCCCGATATGGGACTTGATCCTGGGACTCAAGGATCACATCCTGAGCCGGAGGTAGATGCTCAACCACTGAGCCACCCAGGTGCCCCTCTTGTGTCAATTTTAATTCTAATTTGGTTCCACCTGTGTCTGTTGATATTCAGTCTCCAAGCAAAACTGATTTTTTTCCCTCATACGTCCCCACTGCTTGCTCTGTATGGCAGAGTTGCACTTAAAACAAGATGAACTAAAAATGTAGCAAGAAGGGAAAACTTTATAACTTAGTTGATTTTCTATATAATTTCTTTCATACTCTAGCAATAAGTGGAGGTGTACTGAAGAAAGGCAAAAGTAGGCAAAAACTGAAAGCCACTTTTGTGACAATGACGAGAAAATCTTTTGCCCACAGTCAACATTGCATAGGCTTTAATGCCTTTTCCTGTTTGAGACCACAACCCTAGTGTTCCAGAATTCCAATGAATGGAAAAATGATTCAAGACATGAAAACCAGAGCTCCTGAAGAAAAATTAAAGAAAACAATATTATTTTACCTGAAGGAGAAAAACTAAAGGGAGATATAATTTTAGCATGGGTAGGGACACTGCATAAAATATGGAAGATAGCTATTCCAGTGGAATCGGGGATTCAAATTTAGTTCCATTTGAGCTAAAATTAAATTTAGTTTTAATTTATACCAGGAGGAATTTGCAATTCATATTAACTCTTCTTAACCAGACCATAACAAAGGAAAATGAAAACTAGATATTTGTTCTGTGCCAGTCTCAGCCTATCAATAACCAATGCTGCGGTTGGACCAGCTGTGTGGTCCTTATTTTTATTGCAAGATGCCTTTCAGCAACAACCATCAGAAAACTTTGAAAAAATAAAAATTTACTACTTACAAGAGCTGGAAATTACACAGCATATGTGAGGCCACATAACAAGATGGCAGGTAGAGAAAGAGAAAGAGCACTAACAGGCTGGCTAGCCATTCTGTTTTTATCGGAGTCAAGGGTAGCATCCAGGCTGTTCCAGCTCACTCTTTATTGGTAAATTTAAAACATAAAAGTAGGAATTTAAAGCAAAGAAAGAAAAGGGAAGTGATTCAAAGGGTCAGTTATGGAAATCAACCAGCATCTCTAAAACAAAGGAACCTCAGTATGGGGAGGTGGCCTCCTTTTTTTATCTAGCTGTGTGGCAATGTGTTCATTTGTCTTTATAGTGAATGCCTCTTTGAAATGGATTCCTCAGCAATCAAAGCTCAAGTCAGGCGCTTGAATTACAAAAAAAGAAAAAAAAAACAATACCAACAAAACAATTGTCAGGGCTTTATACTGTTATTCTTTAGTTATAATTAAGAACTGACCAAAAATGTCTTTTATTGATGCTGCTTGAAAGCAAAGATGTGCTGTGGATGTGAATGAGTGTGAATGTATTTTAGTACTTACTGCTTGTCAGACCTTCAGAAGCAAGAGTGGGTTGGCCTTCTAGAAGTATGATCTCTCTGTAGTCACACTGCGTCTGATTTCCCATTCTGAGAAACCTTATCCCTGGGGACAACCAGCTCGTTTTCAGATAATTCATTCCTAGAAAACTGACTTAGGGCACCAACCACACACCCCAATGCTGAATGCAATATTGCACACAGATGGCCGGGAGACAGGGTACAGGCTGACTCAGATTTGATTATACAATGATCACAACAATACAAGTATTGAAACAGAAGTCCAAATAAGTCACATGACCAGACTCATATAGTCAGGAAATGGCAAATAGGGATGTGAATCCAGTCCACTGATGCCAAAGCTTTTGTTCTTTCCATCATCTCACCCTGTTCACCTACGTGAAGCTTACAAATCTTTTTCAAACTTCAAGTGACATTAATGCATGTCACTAGTGATAGAAATAAATGTTTTGGTTTTGATTGAGGTGTTAAGTGGAATTCCAAAAGGTTAATAATGAAACAATGAAATAACTTCTCTTTTTTTTTTCTTTTTCTAAAACCCTTTATCTCTTTATTGCTAAATACAAACTGATAATTAGAAAATCCTTAGGAAATTCTTGGTTCAAAGATTTATTTATATAATTGCTCCTATATGAAGCTTTTCAAGAGTTTCATAGAGCATATAAGAACATAAAAGAGAAAACATGAGACTAACATTTCCCTTGCAAACTGTAACATTTTTGAGGTCTAATGGACCCTACTACTGATTAATTAATTACTAACTAAACCTATGAAAATGAGAACATCCAGCTTACTATTTCTGTCCACTTTTTGCTGAACATGGCTTGCTTTGATGAGCAGTGGCCTTGGACTCCTCACAAAGAATCTATGTCTCTAAATCAGATATATTCGTGTTCCTCTTTGCCTATGCAGATACATATATTATTTCAGTCCAAAGAGATTTTTTTTTGTTGTTGCAAATTTAAGGTGATTAAAATGGTTTTTAATGGCAGTAATTCTGCAGTTATAATTACAGTGTTTATTATCATGAAGAATTTAATATAAATATATGGCAATTACCAGTGCTCTACTGGGGAAGGCTGAAAATAATTTGTCCTAATCTAGAGATTTTTCTGAGATCCATAATATGCATTCACTAATTCCTTTGCCCTAACAATACCACTGTATGAAATAACTCTAGGGATTTTTAAAGGTTAGAGATGTTCACAGCAGGAGAGTGACAGAGCATGTATGGAAAACCTAAATTCTGCAACCATTTAGCAGGATTTTTCCCCATTAAATCACAGTACCATAAACTTAGGTATGTAAAATCTCTTCATTACATTTATTTTTTCACTAGAGTTTATGTATTTTTAAAGCTCCAGGAAAAACTCCCCCAAATTACTCTTCTTGTATCATACTATGTTTGAATTCCTATGGAATTTCCTTTTTAAAAATATATATACGTATTTATTTATTCATGAGAGACACAGAGGGATAGGCAGAGACACAGGCAGAGGGAGAAACAGGTTCCTTGCAGGGAGCCCCATGTGGGACTCAATTCCGGGACCCCAAGATCATGCCCTGGGCCGAAGGCAGAAGCTCAACCGTTTGATTTCCCATTCTGAGAAACCTTGTCCCTGGGGACAACCAGCTCGTTTTCAGATAATTCATTCCTAGAAAACTGACTTAGGGGACCAACCACACACCCCAATGCTGAATGCATAATTGCACATGGATGACTGGGAGACAGGGTCCAGGCTGACTCAAGTTTGCTCATGCGATGATCACAACAATACAAGTATTGAAACAGAAGTCTGCTGAGCCATCCAGGTGTGAATTTTCAGTTACATATAGGTGATTTCCATTTTTGATGGATAATTTGCATTTAGTACTTTAAAAACATCAATCCTTCAAAATAATACTATTGCATGAGTAGAGTTACTTTTTCCATTAGCCCATCCTGCATTATTACTAACTGGATTACTTTTCTTAATTAACTTGGCACTTATCAGTATATAAAAAAGCAAACAATAATGATTTCTTAAAATATTTCTGATTTTCAAGATTTTATTCCACTTCCTCAATTCCAACCTGCCAAAAGTGAAACAAATGCCTATGGAAAAGTAATTACTTTTCTCCTTTTTTAACTTCTTCTTAATTAACTTTTAATCTATGCTGTTACACAGAGAGCATCTCTTAATACTAAATGTGTCTAAAATGTAGAAGACAGAGATTTAAATGATTTAGATAAACATCTGCCTAGCACAGAGGCATAAAAACTACAAAATTAGGATATGGGTGGCTGAGTGCCAGTAGTAGCTGCCAGCAAAAGAACGATATTGTCTTCATTTTTTTTTTTAATCTTTTGCTTACTAATGAAGCAACTTAATAAATGCCTCCTAACCATACATCCTTATTTTAGAACATGTTTCTTGGTCTACCTGACATAAAATTCTAAAAAGTTTGAATGAGAAATCACAGAAAAAACTTCTATGTAATAATTTATGGAAGACATATTCTGTTAGGGAAAAATCAATAAATTGAAAATTTTCAGTATGAAATGAAGCACTATTGTTTTGTTTAGTTGGAGTGGATTCTGTCAACAGTAATTTAAAATAATCAGTTCAATGATATGATCCCTGGTTGGTGTTTAGATAATTACTATACTTATGTCTAGTAATTTTCATCTATTAAATGGAGCAGAGTGGCAAGTAAAGACAGGAAGCTTTGACTCTTAACACCTCCTCTACAGTATTTGTGTAATTTGTCTTTTAATAACTGAAAGAACATGACAATAAATCCTTACATACAAAATGGAAAATATCCTACATTCTGTCTGCATGCCAAGTTAACCAAATATCCTTATTTGCACAAAATACAGTAGAAATGTGTGTGCACTTGCATACCTTAGCTTCTCAATTACTCTAGAGAGTTAGGAAGACTAAGGAACCAGAAAATAGTGCTTAAATTCATGTTTTTTTTTAATTTGAGAAGAAAGAGGCAAAAATATAATTAATTGTGGAAAATATGACTGTAAACCACCAAAACCCAAAAGAATAAACAGAAATAATTTTTGAAAATAAGAGAATTCCACAAAATGATGAGTTAATAAATGCCAAATATCAAACAAAACAAAACAAAAAAAAAAAAGAAAGAAAAGAAAGAAAAAGGACTATTTATAGTAACAATAAAAATCATAAAACCTTTGGAATAAAATTAGTAAGCAATGTGTAATACTTATAATAATAAAACTATAAAATGTTATTGTGATAAAGACTTGTAAATGTGAAGGTTTTCTTTGTCTTAGGTTGGAATTATTTAGCGTTGTAAAGAGGTCAAATTTCCCAAAATGTTTTGTTGTGTGTGGGTTTTTTGTTTTTTTTTGTTTTGTTTTGTTTTTTTGTTTTTTTTTTAATGAAATGAGATCAAGTGTTCAAAATTCCAACAGGATTTCTTTTTTGGGGGGCAGGGATGGGCAGAGAGAGTGATAGAATACAAAATAAAATCTCATTATCTGATATGCTACATGTGAGAAAGCCAGAAAATTCTTTCCCAAAATAAGATATACTGTTTAACTATGACAATTAAAATGTGATATAGGTGAAGGAATACATGGCAGATGTATTGGTTTTCAAGACATTTGGTATCAGTCACTAAAGAACTGTGATCCCTGAGTGACAGGAAACAAATGATGGGAACCCCATGAGGAGTGCCTCAGCTTACTTCCTCCAGAGAGTTTTTAGGCAATGGTCCATGGCAGACTCCCGGACTTGAGAAGTTGAAAGTTCAGGGAAAACAAGGTGGCTAGAGCTTTCAGGACAGAGTACTGGAGAGAGGAGTGCTACACAGAGAACTCTAAAGATCTTCAGAGGTTGCCCCAGGAGCATTTAGCTGAACAGTGATCAGTGCATGTGTTTGAGGAAAGTACCTGAATCTGGGGAAAGAATCATGAAAAGGGTTAGAGGAAGCAGTTTCTAAAGTTTATATGGTACTGGAAATTCTGGATATTCCAGTAGGATTGGAAAAACACAATTTGTGGAGCATTCGGTTGAATATCAGGGAGGTCTTAGTATATTACTCAGTATTAGGAAGAGTTCTCCAGAGAATTGGAACCAATAGAACATATACAGAGAGATTGGGGTCAAGGCGGTGGGGGATGAATTAGCAAATGCAAAATCTCTGGAGAAGCTGGAGACCCAAGAAGAGATGATGTAGCTTGAGTTTAAAAGCCATCTGAAGGCAGAATTTCCTCCTTCTTAGAAAACTTTTTAGTCTTTTTCTCTTTAGGCCTTCAACTGAGCAGATTAGTCCTACCAACATTAAAGAAAGTAATCTTTTTAAATCAGTGTTGCTGATTTAAATGTTGAACACATCTTTCACAGAGACATCTACTCTGATCTTCGACCAAAAATTGGGAACCATGGCCTAGCCAAGTAGACACATAAAGTTAACCAGCACACTTAGTATTTTACAGCTCTCAGGAATTGCTTCAGCAGTAGGGAATGAGCAGCTCTAGACTGAGGACTTCTCTGGACCCGTCTAACAAATTATGAAAGCAAGGCCCAAAAGGGTGAAACTATTTACAAGTAATTTCACTGCATCCCAGAAAAAATGCACACATGTATTAATGGGAATAGGAAAAATCCAGCACTCCAAAAGGTAAAGTTCTCATTTTTTTTAAATTCAATTAAGAATTACCAGGCATTAAAAAGAGGCAGGGAAACCTTACCTAAAATTTAGGTGGAGGCACAATCAACTGAAATCAATCAGAATTGTCACAGATGTTAGAATTACATCCTAAAAACATTTGATCTGATTAAAACAGTTAACTGTGTTCCATATATTCAATATCATACAGAGGGACATAAATTATAAAAAAAGACATAAAAATTCTATAGATGAAAATTATAGTGCCCAATATAAAATATACACTGGATGAGATTAATGGCAAAATAGGAATTATAGAAGAAAAAAGATATAGCAATAAGAACTCTCCAAATAAAATGTACAATGAAAAGAATTTTAAAGATTATGAAGCATCTCACTGAGCTCTGGGACAACTTTGAGTGATTTACTATATGTGTAATTGGAACTCTTTTTTTTCTTGTGACTTGAGAGCAAATTTTTTTTTACGTTGTTATTTAAATTCCAGTTAACATACAGTGTAGTATCAGTTTCACATGTACAATATGGTGATTCAACACTTCCATACAACACCCGGTGCTCATCATAAGTGCACTCCTTAATCTCCATCACTCATTTCACCCATCCCCCACCCACCTCCCCTCTGGTAACCAGCAGTTTGTTCTCTGTAGTTGAGTCTGTTTCTTGGTTGGTTTGTCTCTCTCTTTTTATTTTTTTTCTTTTCTCATTTGTTTTGTTTCTTAAGTTCCATATGTGAGTGAAATAATATAGCATTTATCTTTCTCTGATTTATCATTTAGCGAAATACTCTCTCGCTCCATCCATGTCATTGCAAAGGGCAAGATTTCATTCTTATCATGGCTGAATAATATTCTGTGTGTGTGTGTATGTACATATATACTACATCTTCTTTATCCATTTATCAATCAATGGACATATGGGCTGTTTCCATAATTTGGCTATTGTAAATAATGCATAATGCTGCTATAAACATCAGGCTGCATGTATCGCTTTGAATCTATTTTTGTATCCTCTGGGTAAATAGTGCAATTGCTAGATTGTAGGGTACCTCTGTGTTTAATTTTTTGAAGAATATTATACTATTTTCCAATGGCTTCACCAGTTTGCATTGCCACCAATAGTGCAAGAGAGTTCCCCTTTCTCCGCATCCTCACCAATACCTGTTGTGTTTTGTGTTAGCAGTTTTATCCACCAAAATGACTGAACATTTGTAGAACATTCTACCTACAAACAGCAGAATATACATTCTTTTCAATTGCAAATCAATTATTTACAAAAGAGACCATATTATAGGCCCTAAAACAAGTCTCAAAAACTTTAAATGGATTTTATTCATACAAAGTATATTCTCTGCCTACACTGTCATTGAATTCGAAATCAGTGATAGAAAAATCTCTTTGGAAAATAATTTGGCAACTTCTTAAGGTAAACATTTACCCTACCATATTATCCAGCTATTCTATTCTGAAGTTTTATTCAAGTGAAAGAAATATTTATATTTATACAAACACTATACATAACAGCCTTTTTGTAATAGCCCCAAACTATAAACAGCACAAATATTCATCAAAAAATGAACAGATA
The DNA here is from genome assembly GCF_053574225.1 of Canis aureus. Classification (NCBI taxonomy): domain Eukaryota; kingdom Metazoa; phylum Chordata; class Mammalia; order Carnivora; family Canidae; genus Canis; species Canis aureus. The sequence goes on along the minus strand of NC_135646.1, from coordinate 9,582,789 downwards.
AATTGTAGTATATCCATATAACACAATATTATTCAGCAACAAATTTTTTGATATACAAAATGAATTATCAATACGTAACATGATGAATCTCAAAATAATTTTTTTGAATAAAAGAAGCAAGACCTAAAGAGTACCTTCTATTTTTATAAAACACCAGACAGAAAACAGATTACTGGTTTCCTGAATGATGTCGGAGTGAGGAGGGACAAGAAAGAGGGTGTGTAGAACCCTGCAGGTTATGGATACATTCATCATCTTGGATATAGTGATAGTTTCATAGCACTATTCACTGTCAAAATTTTGCAATTTTTTTCTCTTTAATCACGTCTAGATTATTTTATGTCAGTTGTATCTAATGAACCTGTTAGATAAAAGGCAAAAGACATCAGTAGGAATACCCAGAATAAAAAAAATGTGAAAATATGACCAACATCAGCTGCACAAAATATAATAAAAAAAATCAAGGAGGAGCTTTTTTTTTTTTTAATTTTATTTATTTATGAGAGTCACAGAGAGAGAGAGAGAGAGAGGCAGAGACACAGGCAGAGGGAAAAGCAGGCTCCATGCACCGGGAGCCCGACGTGGGATTCGATCCCGGGTCTCCAGGATCGCGCCCTGGGCCAAAGGCAGGCGCTAAACCACTGTGCCACCCAGGGATCCCAAGGAGGAGCTTTTTTGATTGTCATGAGCAAAGATTTAAAAGTTCGATATTATTCTTTACCTATTCCAAATGGCTTAGGAACCTGGCTTTCATATTCATCATTGTTTGCAGTATAAATTGATACACTATTTGGCAATACTATTAAAATTTATTGGAGCACATTTTATACCCAGCCGTTCTATTTGCCAAGGGCCTTGACCTTAACATTGTTGGTAAAAGTAAAAAATTGGAAACATTCTAGTTGTTCTTTAGTGGGAGAATGCATGACTGAGGATGGTGTATCCATGTAGCTGTCTTCTCTCACATTTGTAAAATTCCTAAAAATCCATCTACTGTAACTTCTGGAATTTACTGTTCAGCATAGGCAAAAATCTATTATACCTCTTTAAATTTTATTTTATTTATGTAAGAGAGAGAACACATAAGTGGGGAGGAGAGGCAAAGTGAAAGGGAGAAGCAGGATCCACCAAGCAGGGGGCCCCATGTAGGACCCCATCCCAGGACCCTGGGATCATGGTACCTGATCCCAAGGCAGATCCTTAACTGACAGCCACCCAGGTGCCCCATATCTTCATTTTTTGAAGGCCCCTTTTATCTTCTTACTTTTAGCAAACACAGATATACCCTTAAGCCACCAATTCCCTCTCAGTTGGTGGCTGACTTTTAGTCTTTCTTCACTGAGGCTGGAGGTGTGGTAGGTTTCCTTATTCTTTGCTGCCTCATCTATAAAATGTACCGTCCACCATCACCTCACGCTGAAATTTCCTTAGTTTCTGAATAAACTAGCTTCTGGCCTAAAGTCACTTTCTGTAATTCAACGTGTATAGAACTGTGATTTACATAGATAGACAGATGATAGATAGATGATAGATGATAGATAGATGATAGATAGATAGATAGATAGATAGATAGATAGATAATAGATAGATAAATGGATAATCCATCCAACACCATGACCTCTCAGCTTCTGGACCTCTTCCCACCAGTGATTTATCCTACACCCTACCCCAGTCACCTCATGAATACAGTCTAGAATATTAGACTTCACCACCACCAACAACACCCTCTTTACAGAATCATTTTCATGTGTCCCACTTTGATTCTGCAGGATTTCTTGACAATACTCCTTTCACTGATCCAGGACCTAAAATTCACTGAACCATCACTTTTACTGTAACTTGCCTGATAACCCCTCTGTTCTTCTATTCAGCTTACTTAAATTACATCCAAATTCTACAAACTTTGCCTTTTCCTATGCAAATAAACCTGTCAGGGGAGAATAAAATACACCTAATCATGCTGAATGATCTTTTTTTTTTTTTAAGATTTTATTTATTTATTCATGAGAGACAGAGACAGAGAGAGAGAGAGAGAGGCAGAGACACAGGCAGAGGGAGAAACAGGCTCCACGTAGGGAGCTGGACATGGGTCTCCAGGATCAGGCCCTGGGCTGAAGGCGGCACTAAACTGCTGAGCCACCCAGGCTGCCCTGATCTTACTTTAAATCTCAGTGTGTCCTTAATGAAGCCCAGCAACTATTCACTCTCCCACCTCTCCTCAAAAAAATCTCCAACATTCTTCTCTTTTACCTCACTTTCATCTGATGTCTCTGCTTTTATTTCACCAAGAAAATCAAAGCAGCCAAATAAAAACTTTAACAATCTTCACCCATTACATCCAGCCACTTATTAAAATGTACACCCATACACTCAGCCTTTTATTCTGTCTTATTTGTTGGGTTCTTAACCATAGAGTCCTGCAAAGCTCAGTCTTAGACCTTTTCTTTTTTACACTCACTACTTTTTTGATTTCATCAAGTCTGTATCTTTTGATACCAAGACCTGTATGTTGACGATGCCAAATTTACACACACCCACACATACACGATGTAGAATTCAAAAGAAAGATTGACATATATACTTTTTCTCTGATTTCTACACTGATGTATCCAAAAGCTTTCTCAACATTTCCATTTTAATGGTTAGTAGGCGTATTAAACTTAAGACCCCAAACCAACCTCCTGATCTTTACTACCACTTGCTCAGACCTGCATTTCCCACCATATTGCCCACATCAACTGATGGTAATACAATCCTTCCAAATGGTCAGACCAAAAACCTTGAAGCTTGTTTTTTTTTTTTTTTTAAATTTTATTTATTTAACTCCTCTCTTCCTCTGATTCTACATCCAGTTCATTACAAAATATTGTTGGTACCACCTCTCCTATTGTAATAATCTCCTAACTGTTCATATTTCACTTCCTATATCCTTAAAGTTTTTTCTGGACACTGCCACCAGAGCGATTCCTGCAAAACCCAAGTCTAATCAGTCACTCGTATGTTCAACCTCCCCAAAGGCTCTTCATTTTATAAAATGGTAGCCAGTATCTGACCAATGACCTGTGTGATCTGCCCTTTGTACCCCTCTTACCTCTGAGTACACCTCTTACCATTCCTCTAGCTCAGCACTGTCCAGTAGCGATGTAATGTGAGTCACATATACAATTGTAAAGTTGTTAGTAGCACATTAAAAAAGGCAAAAGCAGGTGAAATTAATTTGACAGCATATTGTATTTAACCCAGCATATCACATATAATATCATTTTGACACATAATCAATATAAATATATTTGATGAGATATTTTTGATAATTTACAGTACGTATCAAATTGCATTAGCTCAGTAGCCACATGTGATTAGTGGGTACCATACTGGACAGCACAGTTCTAGCTGGTTCCTCTCTAGCCACACTGGTTTCCTTTTTTTTTTTTTTTAAGATGTATTTATTTATTCATGATAGACACAGAGAGAGAGAGAGAGAGGTAGAGACAGGAGGAGGGAGAAGCAGGCTCCATGCCGGGAGCCCTACGCTGGACTCGATCCCAGGACTCCAAGACCATGCCTTGGGCCAAAGGCGGTGCTAAGCCGCTGAGCCACCCAGGGATCCCCCTGGTTTCTTTTATATTTCTACAACATGGCAGTCATACATTGCCTCATAGCCTTTGTATCTTTTGTTTGTTTGTTTGTTTGTTTGTTTCCTGAAACCACCTCCCAAAAATATGTACATGGTTTGTTCTTTCTAGTACTTTTGCAAATGTAACCATCTCAATGAGACCATGCCAGACCACTCTATTTAAGATACCAACTATCTCACTCACTCTTGCATTTCCTATTTATCTTGCCTACTCTAGTTTTAAAATATCATCTGTCACCTTTTTCTTTTTTTAAGATTTTATTTATTTATCATGAAAGACACAGAAAGACAAAGAGAGACAGAGGCACAGACAGAGGGAGAAGCAGGCCCCATGCAGGGAGCCCAACGTGGGACTTGATCCTGGAACTCCAGGACCAAGCCCCGATCCGAAGGCAGATGCCCAACCACTGAGCCACCCAGGTGTCCCTCATTTGTCACCGTTTAATAAGATATCAATTACTTATTTATCATCTGTATTATCTCTCCCCACTAGAATCTCTCCCATGAGTGGAGGAATTTTGAACTGCCTTGTTCATTTATGTATCCCCAGCTTCTCAAATAATGCTTAATATTTAGTAGCTGCTCAATAATTAATTATTAAGTGAATGAAAATAATAAATGCAGTATAATACTATGTAGTCATTTTATGATGGAGAGTCATGTATATTGTATTTAAGAGAAATATTCAAGATATATTGGTAAAAGAATAAACCAACATGCTGAAAAATTATATAAACATATATCCTTTGATGATTCAAAATATGTCTGTAGATGTAAGTGTAGCTCTGTATAAGATATCATACAGCATTAGTATAAGGTTAAAGACTGGCAATAGCTATATATTATGAGCACTTATTACCTTGCTCTGAAAATTAACTCATTTAGGGTGCTAAAAATTTCTTAGAGGTCATCATTGCCTAACCCTAGGCATTTCCCCAGAAATACTGAGACCTAGGCATCATATATGTATCATTCTGCCATCTTCTTGATTGTATATCTAGGGCCATCTGGATTTTACCATTTTAATTCCTGAAAGTTATTTGATAAACTGTCCCTCACTTCACAGTCTTTCCAATTAAATTGTAAGCTGACCCACTAACTGAATTACAGAAACCAGATATAAACAAATGAAAAAAATTTCAGCTGTCCATTTGATATAGTGATTTGAATTAGTTTTAATGGGCCCCCTGGCAATTTTCTAGCTTGTATCTGCTATTAAACAGAATTCTGTAAATTCACTGAAGATGTTTAAATACTCTGTGCAGTAATACAACTGATTTGTGTTTTACACAAGTAATAACTATGGCTTGAATTAAAAAGAAAATATGCCCTAAAGAAAAGAAGGACTATTTAATGCACTTTTTATTGTGTTACTCTAGAAGGTGCACATTTTAACTCATTTTTTCCTTTGAAAAATGAAAATTTAATAGTATACTCAATGTACCTAGAAGTGCCACTATGCTAAGAACTTTAAATATTTATCTCAAGTGATTCTGTAAGTTTGTGGTACCAACATTATCGTTATTTTTACAGATGATAAGGTTGAAATTTAAAGAGTTAATGTAACTTGCCCATGTCCACACAGCTAGTAAGATTAGAATCAGCATTTAAATAATCATATTTGTTTCACTCCAAAATCATGTTCCTAAGCACTATGTCACTAACATATTTATCATGGTTAAACCAGTGACTTTTGATTATCCTTAAAAATAATCCTAAGATTACAAAGACATTTTGATCTAGAATCTATTTTAAGTCAGTTATATAAAGTGCCATGTGTAATCTTATATCACAAAACTTAGATTAACAACTGGAACATAGCTGGTACACAAGAAATAATTTTAAATTAATGAAATCAGGAAAGTTTTTGTCTTTTGTAATACTTAAACCTTTACAGTGAAGAAAAAAAAAAAAAACCTTAGAAGAAAGGGCAGAAGCAAGGGGCATGGAGAATTGTTAGCGTTTGAGAATGGAATAGACAATAAAGCTAATTAAAATTCACTTGACTGGGGTCACGTAGAAACAACGGATAAAGAGAAAGCTGGAAAGTGCCAGGATATTCCACAATATGCCTATCTGAGGTGTCACTGTGTAGAGACGTATTTTTGAATACTTTAAGTAGATAATAATACAGCTCTACTGATTTTTTTTTAAATGAGAGATCACATGAATTTGTATAATCATTAGAAAAATATTTTCTTTGTTAATATTATACATTTCAAAATAGTTAAAAGGCCTTGTTAAAATATGAAGTGCTCTCTGAAACCCAGGTATAATGCATCACTCATTCTTCTCAATTAAATCAGGAGACTTTGTCTTAGCCTTTGAAATATCACTTTGGCCTCGTTGAGAAAACTGATAATTTTTCCATATGACCCACTCCTCCCTCCAAACTTTGTCAACCACTTTTAAAATGTCATGTTGGGGGATCCCTGGGTGGCGCAGTGGTTTGTCGCCTGCCTTTGGCCCAGGGCGCGATCCTGGAGACCCGGGATCGAATCCCACGTCGGGCTCCCGGTGCATGGAGCCTGCTTCTCTCTCTGCCTGTGTCTCTCTCCATGTCTATCATAAATAAATAAAATCTTAAAAAAAAAATAAAAATAAAAAATAAAATAAAATAAAATAAAATAAAATAAAATGTTGGTTTCCATGTATATCATGATTCTCAAGTTTACTCATATTACTAGTGCAAATCATCATTTGTGGCTAGAACTAATGAAATAACCTTCAAAATAGCATCCTCATTTTGGAAGTCCCCTTTACTTATCTTCCCTTCCTATGGTCAACAGATTTATCTTCCTTGAAAGTGGATCTGTTCTTAAATCTTGTTAATTCCATGTCATCTATAAAACTTCCTCGTGAAATTAAAAGATCCCAGAATCTTGCCCCAGCCACCTTTCCTGGCTCACCTTCACACAACCCTCTAATACACCTGAATTACAATCATAAAGAGCACTTTATGACCGCCCCAAATTGCCAAGCACCATCTTACACTAACTCCTGTTTCTGATATATCCTGACCCTCTCTTTCTCATTCAAAATCCTCAAGCATCACGGCTTAGAAAAAAATGCCACCTCTTTCATGATGCTTTTCCTTGTCTCCCCCATTTCACTCCCAACTTATAATTTATTCATGCCTCTATTTACTGCCTATCCATTCTCCATCTCTATTTTCATGTCCATTCTCATCATGTGTTTCTTTATTGAGCTTGAATTCTTTCCGAACACATACAATGGGTTAAGTATTTTTTTTTCCCCTTCAGTGCCTAGAATAGGGCAATATTTACAGGAAAAAAAAAATACACCACAATAAATATATGCTATTTACTGAAGTATCAAATAAACTCAAAAACTGCCATAAAATACTTAAAAAAAATATGCAGAATAAGGCTAGCACAAGGGAGAAAGCATAATCTCTATATTATAGAAGTGAAACATGATAAAACCCGTATTGATAACTGGGTGAATTTAGATGGATGTCTTATTGAAAATGAGAAATAGAAAAGCAGAAAGGAAAATAAATCAAAATTATTCTTTGATGTCAAGTTTTCAGGGAAAAATTATTTTCAGGTACTAAGTTTGTCTGCATTGGGAAGGAGTGATTTTGTAATTTTCAGAACTGTCATCCTTTGTTACACTGTTGTCCTTCACCTACTCTGCTCTCTGGGGGTTTTCCGTAGATTGCACACCAGGAGCTTTCAACACAATGGCACTGAAGTCTTGTGGCACAGGAGGACTCAGTAATCAATTCCCACTATCCAGGTGGTGCTGTTTGGCTCCATTCACATTAACTTTTCAGCATTCTATGTGAAGAAAGCCTCCAGATAGTGCAGGGGGAGGGAGAGCAATAAGACCAGTGATTACAAATCAATCACTTTTATTGCTGCCAGAGCCAGTAGCAGAACACAGATGATAGACAAAGCAATGGTTTTGTTCAATAATTGAGTTGCTTCTTGGAGGCAGTGGGGGGAAACAAAGTCTTTTCAATATTCCACTCTTTTAGAAAATATATATATTGTTTTAAACATCAGGTGGCACACAATAGAAATGTTAGTTTTAATAGTGGACTTATTTCAAACATCAAACGTTACAAGGCAGATTTGATTAGAATTGAGGGAGGCTCAGTTCTCTTGCAGGGTTGCAGCCAAAATATCTGTGACACCTCTCTACGTGAAAAATGAAAGGTGCATATTCCCTAGATCAGGGGTGATTCAGGATAAGTACTATATTAAGTAAATTTCTAAAATACACTAAAAACTTGGGCAAAGATAAGAAAAATGAATTTTTTGCCTAAAAGTATGTGTGTATATTTCTTTCTGGAAAAAAACCTTAAGTTATGATAGTGCTATCATAATGATTTAGAAGTAAAATATCTGTTTGGATTTGAGTACATGAGTCTCTTCAAGATGGTGGACCTTGCCAGTACTTTGTTGAAATACTTTTCGTGTTATCAAATTCTAAATAAGTGCCATTTTGGTGTTTCTGTTTTTGTTTGTTTGTTTGTTTATCTATCCTGGGCCCACCCTTCTTGTCTCATTCTTTCACATCATTACCACCAAATGTAACACATTAGCTATAGTAGGACAAAGAGATTCAGCATAAAACATTCTTCAATGATTTTGGAAAGACACTGTTTACTTGGGCAAGAGGATGCAAAACTATAATTTGTACCTTTGTAAATAGAATTCAAATTAGAGCATAAGTCTCCTTTATATCTTTTTCTCTTTTAGAAAGGTAGGAGAGAACATCCAATCTGTATAGAGGCCATGCAGTATAACAGGCAACGTCCTATGGCACAAGGATGGAGTTCAGAATTTATTCCCACAACCATCACGGCTTCTATAACATTAAAAGTGGTCACTTAATTTCTGAACTCTTCCAATCTTATCATTGGAAATGGAAACAATGACACAGATTCCAAACAAGAGATCATGAATATAACTGGGATGACAAATAAGATGTGACTATGTTTTAGTTGTTGAATATGCCACTTTTGTTATTATTTTCCTGAAAAGATCCACTCCCAAAAGGAAATTACAGAAAATAAGTACTATTGGCATCAGTGCGCTATTAGATATTTTCACAGAAGCCATTATGCCGAACTCAGAAACAGCATATTTTAACTGTCCATGAGGTCTTTATTTGTTCTAATAAAACCCTAATTTGCCCAAGTTCTATCAGTAACCATGGTTTCCACATAGTACTCACTGAGGTGGTTGTAGTTTTTATTTCCTGGTATGATGCACTGGTGGTACAAGGTCTGACTCAGAGCTTTTCCTAGGAATACAAAAGGGATAAATAAAAATGTAAAAGAAAAATTACTAAACTGTCCCTTGATAACTAAATGGTTGATCATAAATTGGAGTGTCTATGCAAATGAAGTAAATAATTAAAAACTCCAAGAACAGCAATGACTAGGTGGTTGATGACTGGCAATTATAAAAGCTGAATTTTTAATATGCATACATCTAAGGAGCCAGTAAAAATTAGCTCCTAGACTAATGGACTTGCCTTTCTTCCGAGGCAGAATTTTAATGAGAGCATTATTTATAACAGAGAGCCCAAGAACCAGAGTATTCTTGCTTAGTCTCATTTTTTTATTCCCTGACACCTTATCCATTAAACTATGAACTTCTTTACAGAAGAATAATACTTTATGCACTAGGAAGTAAAGGTCAAAATGACCTCGGAAATTAGTCACACCATATATACTCCAAAGATGCGCCACTAAGGAGAAAAGAAATTATGAAGCCTGTGTTTCTAAATACTCAAATACTATGCACTTCTCCTATGCGTCTAGTGATTAAATTACATTTCACGTAGTTTCACTCTTAATGCTACATACATTGTTACTGTCTCACAACTTTCTATAGGATGCAATTGTTTCCTACATAAGTTTAAAAAAACTTGTGGATGTTTAAATCATTTTGTATATACTTTTTTAATGATTAAGAATGGTTTTAATCACTCTGATACCTGCATATTACTCAGTTGTTGATTCCTTCAATGCTATTGAAAGAGTCTGCATTTTTCCCTTGGCAGGCCATTTTATTATTAGCAATCTGCATAATAAGCATCACCGAGTTTTTTGGTGCTCTCCTTAAGGTTAGATTACTACTTTCCAGTCTTAAGATTTCAACCAGAGCTGTCTCTGGTCTTGTTTCCATAACCCCTTCCCCCAGAGTTGTGACTAAGCAACGACTGTTTGGCAGACAGCATCTCAGGAAATTTTATTGGCTGTGACTTTCCCCATAAACTATGAGTCAGGCAAGAAGAGCCTGATCCAGGGATGAGTCAGAAGAGTGGTTTACTCAGAATTACTCTACACAGAAATTCACCAGTGCCTTTCCAATTCCATCATTTCACCCTTGCCCCAGCACCAACCTAAAATCAGAGGACCAAGGGAAAGGAGCAAAAGAGGCATTATCAGGGAAACAGGATAAATGGGCTGTCATTTGTCCCGGTGTGTCCCTTCCTATCTTTTTTTTTTTTTTTTTTTTTTTAAGGCCTCAGTATTCTATAGACTTCTGCATTTAATCAGAGATACTGAAGAATTTGGTTTTCCTAAGAAATCTCAGGTTTTTAAAAAATTCTCAGGACAGATTCTTCTCTGGTGGTCAACATGAGACAGACAACAGGCAAATGCTCAAGATAGGATAACCTAGATGCTCTATATGAACCAGAGCAAAGCCAGAATATTCTCCCTGGGAATCTCTATTTAATAAGCTGGAGATTGTAATAATGCTTAACATTGGATTTTGAGTGCAGTTAAATTCTTTTTATATATGTTTTGGCAATTCTGTGTTTCTTCTCTTTTTAGTTGCCTGCTTTTGTCCTTGTATTTCTATTGTTTATTTTTTTTCTGATTATTTTGAAAGCACTCACCCATTAAGCCTATTACTTCTTTCCTTGCTGCAATTATCTTTTCTAGTTTATCATTCATCTTTAAATTTTTATATTCTTAATGCAGAGATGTGTTTACTTTTCTCTCTGATCAAATATGTCCATACTTTCTTTGATGTTTTGTTCTATATTTTTGTGTTTTAGAAAGCTGTCCCTACTCTGATGTCATTTAAATATTTACTTATTAAAAATTTACTGTACTGCTTTATTTTTCTTTTTAACAACTAATGAAATTCATTTAAGTATATAGCATGGGGTAGATCTTTATTTATGAATATCTAAATACTTAACCAATTGTCCAAAGATCATTTATCAAATGAAATTCTTTTCCAGTGTTTTGAAATATCTTATTTATAACCTAGTAAATAACTATGTACACTACATATCAGTCTATTACTAGGCTTCTTAGTCTGTTCCAATTTGTTTTTTTTTATTTTTACTCCAATATTAGGAAATGTTTCAGTCTCAGAATACTATAATATTTATCAGACAAGTATTCAGTTCTCCCCATATTTTAGCATGATTTGAACTGATTGTACAATTTCTCTCTTTTGACATTCTAAACTTCTAACATTTAACCATTCTTGCTTTTCTAAAATAAATCCTACTTGGTTATGGTGTTAACAACACATTATTAATATTGGGATTATATACATATGATATAACTGAAAATGTTCTGTAATTTTCTTTTCAATTTGTCATTGTCCGGGGTTTTAAATGATTTTTTTCTTGATTTATAAAATGAATTAGAAACAATAGTACTCTAAGAATATGGTTGAGTGAACTAAGACATCCAATGCTTCCCTTTTATCTGTTCCATCAATAAACTACAGAAACTAAAGCATTATAAGGTAGGCAAAAACTAAAAGACTATACCAGTACATGAAATTAGGAAAGGAGTCTGTCCACATAGCAGAAAGTATTGAGTAATTTCTGCTGTATGTGGTCCATATAGGAGTGAATGAAAGAATTTCATAATAGATACCTCACAACATTCTGTCCCAAGAAAACAGTAGGAGAAATTAGGGCAAAAGTAAAGAAAATCTAGGCAGATCTCCAATAAAATCCCCTCATTTTAATGGTTGATGCCTGAAAGCAAGGACAGGGCTGTGGATAGATGACATCTGAAGTTTCTACCACCATCACAATACAGTGACTATGCCTAGCACCTTCAATGGAAAAGTGGCTGTATTAGACCAACAGCTTTCAGGCAGCTGGAGTTGAACCAGGTGTGGCACTAAAAGCTATAAAGCATTAAAGAATCCAGTAAGTCATATAAAAGATGTGGAAGACAAACTTGAGATGATCATCCAAAATTCAGGAGAAAGGAAAGGTAATGAAAACAACCAGAGGAGAACCATGTACTTAGGTAACTAACCATAGAAAGCTAAGGTATTGGTTTTCTATGGGAACCAGATATGAACTGCAACAAGAAGTTGGGAGTTGTTAGTAGATGTTTCCATGTTTATGCCATTAATTACACAGGGGATGCAACTACCAGGAAGCCTTTCCTATTTCCTTTCGATTGTTGTAATAGATTGCTAAAATTCTACAAGGTTTTTCTTTGTTAAGTAAATGGTATCTTTCCCTCATTTTCAGATCCCATCTTTTATTTATTTTTTATTATTTATTTATTTATCTATTTATTTATTTATGTATGTATGTATTTATTTATTTATTTATTTATTTTTTAGATCCCATCTTTTATATGGATACCTTTGCTCATTGGAATCAGGATCTAGGCTGAAGAATGCAACTGTTGCTTTTGCTCACCATATCTTTCTATTTCTGTCTTATTTTTTAAGGCAGAAACATCATTTAGTTAGAAATTTGTCTCATATACTCATAATGATAACTAATTTTGAAGTATTTTAGGTTTTAAAGGTTAATATCTTTTCCCCTTTGGTTTACAAGTTAATTCATCCTAATATGTGTAAACTTTGGGAGCTTTTTTGGAGAAAGAAGCTTTTCTTCTTTAATCCTCTCTATTTCATCCATCGCTCACCCCACGACCTCCTCTCTGGCAAATATCAGTTAGTCTTCTGTATTTAAAAATCTGGTTTTTGGTTTGTCTCCTTTTTTGTTTGTTCATTTGTTTTGTTTCTTGAATTCCACATGTAAATGAAATTCATTTACATAATCCTAGATGTGGATTTACATGTGGATTATTAGCATAATCCTAGATCTACCCATGTTGTCACAAATAGAAAGAGCTCATTCTTTTTTATGACTAATATTCACATATATATATATTTAAATATATATATATTCCCCTCTTCCTTACCCATCTATGAATGGACACTTGGGAAGCTTCTATAATATAATATAATAGCAATATCTTGCTATTATAAATAATGCTGCAATAAACATAAGGGTGCATATCTAATTAGTATTTTCATTTTGGGTGAAGGGTAAATAACCAATACTGGAATTACTGGATCATATGGTAATCTGTTTTTAACTTGTTGAGGAACATCATACAGTTTTCCAGGGTGGCTGTACCAATTTGCTTTCTTACCAACAGTGCACAAGGCTTCCTTTTTCTCCATATCTTTACCAATAGTTATTTTTTATCTTTTTGATTTTGGCCATTCTGACAGATGTGAGGTAATATCTTATTGTGGTTTTAATTTGCATTAAGTTAATTAATTAAATTAATTGCATTGATGTCAAGCATCTTTCGTGTGTCTGTTGGCCAGCTGTATATGTCTTTGTAAAAATGTCTATTCAGGTCCCCTGCCTATTTTAATCAGAATATTTGTTTTTCAGTGTTCAGTTGTATAAGTTTTTATATTTTGGATATTAACCCCTTATTGGTGATATTTCATTTGCAAATGTCTCCTCCCATTCAGTAAATTGTCTTTTTGTTTTTTTGATGATTTCCTTCATTGTGTAAACTTTTTATTTTGGTTTGGTGTAATCCCAGTAGTTTAATTTTGCTTTTGTTTCCCTTGCCTGAGGAGATATATCTGGAAAAAAATATTTCTATGGCCAATGTAAAAGAAATTACTCCCTATGATTTCTTCTAGAAGTTTTATGGTTTTGAATCTTATATTTATGTCTTTAATCCATTTTGAGTTCATTTACTATATGGCATACGAAAATGTCCCAGTTTGTTTTTTAAAAAGATTTTAATGATTTATTTATTTGATACACAGTGAGAGAGAGCACAGTAGACAAAGTGGCAGGCAGAGGGAGAGGAAGAAGCAGGCTCTGAACAGAGAGCCTGATGTGGGGCTTGACCTCATGACCCTGGGATTATGACCTGAGCTGAAGGCAGATGCTTCACTGATTGAGCCACCTAGGCACCCCTAGTTTCATTCTTTTACACATAACTATCCAGTTTCCTATCACCATTTGTTGAAGAGACTATCTTTACTGTATACTTTTGCCTCCTCCTTTGTTATAAAATAATTGACCTTATAGTTGCAGATTTATTTCTGGGCCTTCTATTCTGTTCTATTGATCTACATGTCTAATTAATGCCAGTACCATACTGTTCTGGTTACCACAGCATTGTAGTATACCTTGAAATCTGGGGTTGTGATACCTCCATCTTTGTTCTTCTTTCTCAAGATTGCTTTGGCTATTTCGGGTCTTTTGTGGTTTCATACACATTCTAGGATTCTTTGCTCTATTTCTGTGAAAAATGCTATTGACATTTTGATAGAGACTGCCTCAAATCTGTGGATTTATTTGGGTATTATAGGCATTTTAACAGCATTGCTTCATCCAGTCCGTAAGCATTGGAATATCATTCCATTTGTTTGTGTCTTCTTCAATTTTTTCATCAATATTTTATAGTTCTCTGGCTATAAGTTTTTCACCTTTTTGGTTAATTTATCCCTGGTATTTTATTCTTTTTGGTGCAATTGTAAATGTAGTTGTTTCCTTAATTTCTCATGCTGCTACTTCATTGTTATTATATAGAAATTCTGTATGTTAATTTTTATATCTTATGACTTTATGGAATTCATTTATCAGTTGTAAGTAGTCTTTTAGGATTTTCTCTATGTAGTATCATGTCAGCTACAATCAGTGAATGTTTTACTACTTCCTTACCAATTTGATTGGCTTTTATTAGTTTTTCTTATATAATTGTAATGGCCAGGACTTTCAATACTATGTTGAATAAAAGTAGTGAGAGTGAAAATCCTTGTCTTATTTCTGATCTTAGGGGAAAAGCTCTGTTTTTCACCAGTGAGTATGGGGTTCATGTGGGTTTTTCATATATGACCTTTATTATATTCAGGTATATTCCCTGTAGACCTACTTTGTTGAGAGTTTTATCATGAATGGATGTTGCACTTTTTCAAATGCTCTTTCTTCAGCTATTGGGATGATCATATTTTTTTAATCCTTGTTTTTGTTACTGTGATATATCACATTGATTGATTTGCAAATATTGAACCACCCTTGCATCCCCAGAATAAATCTCATTTGGTTGTGATGAATTATTATTATTATTATTATTATTGTTATTATATTGTTGGATTCAGCTTGCTAATACTTTGTTGAGGATTTTTGGGCCTGTGTTCATCAGAAGTATTGGTTTGTAGTTTTCTTTTTTTGTAGTGTCTTTGGTTTTGGGATCAGGGCAATCCTGGCCTCATAGAATCAATTGGAAGCTTTACTTCTTTCGCTGTCTCTCTTTTTTTTAAATTTTTTTTATTTTTGAATAGTTTAAGAATAGATATTAACTCTTCTTTAAATGTTTGGTAGAATTTACCTGTAATACCATCTGGTCCTGGACTTTTGTTTGTTGTTTTTTTGTTTTGTTTTGTTTTTTGTTTTTTTTTTTTTTGATTACTGATTTAATTTTGTTGCTAGTAATTTGTCTATTAATTTTATATTATTTTTTTCCTTTCAGTTAAGAAAGGTTATAGATTTTGGGAATTCATGCATTCTAAGTTGTCCAACTTGTTGGCATATAATTTTTATATTTTCTTATAACCCATTGTATTTCTGTAATCTCAGTTGTTGCTCCTCCATTATTTCATATGTTATCTACTTAGGCCCTTTCTCTTTTTTTCTTGGTGTATCTGGCTAAAGATTTATCAGTTTTGTTGATTTTTTCCTGAAGAATCAGTTCCTGGCTTCATTAATCTGTTCTATTTTTTTGTTTGTTTGTTTCTTTCAGTCTCTATTTAATTTATTTCTGCTTTTTATTATTTATTATTTTTATTATTTATTATTGTTTCCTTCCTTTTATTGGTTTTGGTTTATTTTTTTTAGAATTGGTTCAAACTTAAGCAGACATAAAGTTAATATAGATTGCTGTATGCATAAGATGTTATATTTGTACCTGAAGGTAGTGACAAATAAAAAATCTGTAGTAGATGCACAAAAAATTAGGAAGGGCATCACTACACTAAAGAAGGGCATCAAACTACAGAGGAACAGAGCAAGAGAAGGGAACATAAAAGAACTACAAAAACAGCCACAAGTAACAATATGGCAATAAGTATATACCTATTCAGTAATCACTTTGAATGTGAATGGACTAAATACCCCAATCAAAAGACATAGGGTGACTGAATGAATATGAAAGCAAGACCCATCTATATGCAGCTTACAGGAGAATCATTTCAGACCTAAAAGATACATGCAGATTGAATATGAAAGGATGGGAAAAGATTTATGATGCAAATGGAAGTGAAAAGAAAGCTGAGGTAGCAATACTTATATCAGACAAAGTTGGCTTTAAGACAAAGACTACAAGAGAAAGAAGAATACTACATATTGATAAAGGGAATGATCCAATAAGGTCTAACAAAGATCTATATACCCAACATGGGAGCACCTAAATAGATAAAGCAACTATTAACAGACCTAAAGGAAAAAAAAATGTAATACAATAATAGTAGGGGACTTTAACCACCCCATTTATATCAATAGATAGGTCATTGAAAGAAAAAATCCACAAGGAAATAGTGGCTTTGAATGGCACTTTGGAGCAGATGAACCGAATGGATATAGTCAGAGATTCCATACAAAAACTGGAATTCATATTTTTTTCCTAGTGCACATGGAATGCTCTCCAGAATAGATTACATGTTAGGCTACAAAACAAGTCTCAATAAATTAAAAAAGATTGAGATGATATCATGCATCTCTCCCAGCCATAGTAGTATGAAACTAGAAATCAATCACAAGAAAAAGTCTGGAAAGAACACACATAGATTAAGGCTAAATAGCATTGTACTAAATGATGCACGGGTCAAATAAGGAATCACAGAGAATGGAGACATGAAAATTAAAATAAGTGGCACTTATTTTATTCTTTAGGATTCAGCAAAAGCTATTCTAAGAGGGAAGGTTATAGCAATACAAACCTACCTCAAGAAGCAAGAAAAATTTCAAATAAACAATTGAAACTTATACCTGCAGAAGCAAGAAAGAGAAGAAACAACCTTTAAACCACAAAATCAGTTTCCAGAAAAGCATTATATAGGAAAAAGTTTCTTTTAATCTTTGCTGTACTTTTCTTTCTTTTTTTTTTTTTTTAATATTTTATTTATTTATTCATGAGAGACACAGAGACGAGAGAGAGAGGCAGAGACACAGGCAGAGGGAGAAGCAGGCTCCATGCAGGGAACCTGACCTGGGACTGGATCCCGGATCTCCAGGATCAGGCCCTGGGCTGAAGGTGGCACTAAACAGCTCTAAGCCATCCAGGCTGCTACTGCTGTACTTTTCTAAAGATAAATAGATGACTTAACATTTGCAGTTTTCCAGTTGTCACACATCCTTAAAATGGCAAGCACAAAATAATCTTGTGCCTTAAGATACTCTAACAGATAAATTATAGCAAAGTTAAGAAAAAGCAACATTTTAATCTTATACAAAAAGAAAATAGAAATATCTAATGAAGGATATGAAGAAAGTTATCACTCTTTCTAGTGTGTCTTTCTAATCCTCGAAATAATGTTCCATTGTCTCAAAGTCTCAAATTCATTAAAGAAAACTGTTGGAAGATGTGTTCTTGTTAAACATATCACATTATACCACACCTACACCCACAACAATCCCACTCCCGTCACATACAAATCTGCCTCAAAATATTTGTCAGGAATTTTTCCCTCAGTTACCATCTAAGACTGGCATTAAAGGGAGATACTGCAATAGGGAATCTGCTTAGCAAAATTTGCAATTCAACTAAATTGCCACAACTTTAATAATATAGGTGTTTGATGATAGAAATGTAGGTGTTTGATGGAAATTTAGGTGACTGAAATAAAGGTATTTAAAAATATTAAAAATGTTTAAAAATTGAATCTGATGTCATAAAAACTATCATTCTTGGGAAAAAATAGAATAAATGTATTTTAATTAGGAAGGCTAAGATTTTCTTTAAAATTAAAAAAAAATTCAAATATAATACATTTTCTTTTTTTAGGATTTTATTTATTCATGAGAGACACAGAGAGAAAGGCAGAGACATAGGCAGAGGGAGAAGCAGGCTCCCTGTGGGGAGCCCAATGTGGGACTTGATCCCAGGGCCCCAGGATCATGACCTGACCTGAAGGCAGATGCTCAACCATGGAGCCACCCTGGTGCCCCTCAAATGCAATGCATTTCAACAGTAACTAGGGGAACCCAATTTTTAGTGATAACCAAATTTGGATTTAGTTCCTATGACATTTTAACATGTACATTTCTAATATAGTCACATATGTGTAATCACTCTGCATGAGTGTGATTATGAACAGAAACATTTTAGACCATTCTTAGCTTTTTACCATTAAGGTAAAAATTTTAATGATAATTCCTAGCCTAATATCCTATTTAGAAAAGTTACTCAAGAAAGTGGCCAATAGCAAAAACAAATAGTAGTCCCATATACTGGCAACAAACTATTAGAAAATTAAATTGAAAGTGAGATATTACTTAAAGTAGCATTTTAAAAATCCCCAAATGCCTAGCAATTCATTTACTAAAGCATGGGAAATACTGTACACTAAAAACTACAAAATATAGTACTGGGTGAAATTTTAAAAGATCTAAGTACTACAGGAATATTTCTCTCTCTCTCTCTGTGTGTGTGTGTGTGTGTGTGTATATATATATATATATATATATATATATATATATATATATATAATAGTAAGCATTCGATATAATGTCATTTTTTCCCCAAATTGGTTTATAGACTCAGTGAAATAGCCATTAAAAAAATCACTTTCTGGGGATCCCTGGGTGGTTCAGTGGTTTAGTGCCTGCCTTCAGCCCAGAGCGTGATCCTGGAGTCCCGGGATCGAGTCCTGCATTGGGCTCCCTGCATGGACCCTACTTCTCTGTGTCTCTGCCTCTGTGTGTGTGTGTCTCTCTCATGAATAAAAGAATAAAATATTTTCTAAAAATCATTTTCTATTATAGAAAAATGAGCTGATCTTAATTCATAGGAAATTCAGAGGGTCAAAGGGTGCAAACTTTCAATTGCACAATGAAGTTCTGGGGATCTAATATACAAAATGGTTAGTTACTACAGCTAGTTATACCATATTGTATACCTGAAATTTGCTAAGAGAATAGATCTTAGTATTATTACCCTCACTACCCAAAAAAAGGTAACTATGTGAGGTGGTAAATATGTTCGTTGGCTTGATTGTGATAATCATTTTACAATGTGTATGTATATCAAATCATCATATTGTATACCTTAAATACATACAATTTTTGTTTGTTGATTATATTTCTGGAAAAAATGCAATTTAAAATGCAATGAGATGGGTACCTGGGTGGCTCAGTTGGCTAAACATCTGCCTTAGGCTTGAGTCATGATCCCAGGGTCCTGGGATTGAGCCGCACATTGGACTCTTTGCTCAGAGGGGAGTCTGATTCTCCCTCTCCTTCAGTTTGCTGCTCCCCCTTCTTGTGCCCCCCACCTGTCAAATAAACAAATAAATAAAATCTTAAAAAAATAAAATAAAATGCAATGAGAGGGGTATCTGAGCGGCTCCATGGATTAAGTTGGCAGATTCTTTTTTTTTTTTTTTTTAATTTTTATTTATTTATGATAGTCACAGAGAGAGAAAGAGAGAGAGGCAGAGACATAGGCGGAGGGAGAAGCAGGCTCCATGCACCGGGAGCCCGACGTGGGATTCGATCCCGGGTCTCCAGGATCGCGCCCTGGGCCAAAGGCAGGCGCCAAACTGCTGCGCCACGCAGGGATCCCAAGTTGGCAGATTCTTGATTTCAGTTCAGGTCATGATCAGGTTATGGGATTGAGCCCCACATGGGGCTCCACACTCAGCATGGAGTCTGTCCCTTTCCCTCTGCTCCATTCCCAGCTCACGCTCACCCTGTCTCTCTTTCTCTCAAATAACTAAATAAATTAAATCTTAAACAATGAGATAGTACCATACAACCACTACAATAAATAAAACTAAAATGTTGGAAAATATTGACTGTTGACAAGGGTATTGAGTAACTAGAAAAAGAATGTCCATAATAATATTTATAGTAGCCACTACCTACAATAACTTCAAATGTCTATCAACAGTGGAATCAATAGATATGCTAGCTTCCATACACTGGAATACCATAAAAAATGAAAAATTATATCATAAAATAATGAAATATTGGTATATACAACACAGATTAATCTTATAAGCAAAAATGTAAACATAAAGAATACATAATTAATAACTTTATATAAAATATGAAACTAGAAAAAACCTAATTTGTATAGATAAAAAAGTAGTGATTACACTAGAGGGAGACAGTGATTGAGAGGGGCATGAGGAAGGATTCTGTGCGCTAGTAATGATCGATAAGTTCATCTAGGTGTTTTCACTGGGCATAAACTCGTCCATTCAAACACTTGTGATTTCAACGCTTTGATGTATGCATGTTATATACTTCAATAAAAATGTTTTCTTACAAAATAAAATAGAAATATGCGGAGAGAAACTGCACACCCTCAGGGGAAAAATAAAAAATCCATCCTTAAAACAGAGGCAAACTTCAATTGCAGCCCCACTCATTAAGTCTGAGACAAGGAAATATGAACAGGATGATAACTAAGTGAAAATGATTTATTTTTATCTCAGTATACATCATCATAGCTCCTTACGTCTTTATGTGTTGTGCTTAAGGAAAAATGCATCCTGATGTCTGTAGTAAGAAAGAACAGATTGTAAATTCAAGAACTGCTTGAGTTTAGACTTTTCAAAAGTATGTAATTGTTAATTTTCTTAAGTAAAGGTTTCTTCCTTGATTACAACTGATTAGTAAAAGAAAATATCTTTCAGTCATATTCCTTTATATGGAATCAAAAACTTATTAAGATAAGTATGTCTATATTTGAATGTATTTTTATGTATTTAAATATGTATTTTATATAGTAGAGTATATATTTAAATACAGAGTCACACAAAAACATATATATTCAATCTTAAATGAATGGAAAATAATGGTAGGGATAATCCAAGGATCATTTTCACTTCTATTTGAATTTAGAATGCCTTGCATGATTTAAGGCATATTTATCTTCTTGATTAAAGTTTGTTTAGCCCAATATTAAAATTAGTCTGCACTACTTGGAGACACAACACCTGATCTTGAGGAATTAGATCTACAATATATTGATTAACAGAAAGAAGGTACCTGGGGGTCATGTATTTTATACCAATTTTTATCCAGAAAGACCAGAAACATACTGATAAATGAGGATTGGCTGTAAATTAAAGTCAATCATTAAAATAAGGACACGACTTAAAGCAAAATGAAATTAAGAGGATGGTCTAAAATAAAAATTGGAATATCTTAATTAGTTTTATTTTTCTTAGTTCTCTTCCTGTATGTGCGTGTACATGTATGTGTGTGCATGTGTGTTTTGAGAGTGTGTGCCATAGTAAGAAGAGCACAGCCTTCAGATTCTGACAAACAAGTGTTCAAATACTGAGTCTGTTAATTATAAGATGCCTTAGCAAGTTACTTGGCTTCTTGTAGTTCTTATAATATAGTATATCCCTTGGACTGAGTTTGTGGGATATAAATTAATAAGTTTTTTTTGTGTGTGGGATAAACTCAATAACTAAGCAGTGATCAGATCATGAGTTAGATTTGTGCACCAGGTAATGAATTCAGTATGTGATATAGTCAGTGTCGTGGGATTATCCAATTGTACCATTAACAAGAGCAAGTCAAATGTAGAGATCTGGGCTGGAGATAGAAGTTACAGGGAATCATACATATGTGGCAAAGGAAACTGTGGGCCTGAATAAGGCCCTTTGGATGAGGGTGTAGGAAGAGAAGAGGGGAGAGCCTGGAATCTACAAACCTAAGAACAACATTTAAGAGAAGCCATGAAGATATCTTTTTTTGATTCATAATCTAATTACATGTATAAACCATCCATTGCATTAGATTGCATGTACAAAAAAACAACAACAAAAAAAACCAAATTGAGCAAGTAGAGAAAAACTATTCAACATGAACAGTAAGTCACAAAAGTCTCTGGGTACCTAAGGGCAAGAATACAACTGTACCTTGTAAAGGACTGGAACCAGGAGTAAGAAGCCCCAAGGATCCTGAGATTATGCTCTCCTCTGTCTTGCCTCTGCTTCTATCTGCATGTCTTCTTTATTCATCTACAGGTAGACTTTATTTTTTTTTCCTCTGAACACATGTTGGAAAGAGTTTATATCACAGATTCTGAATCTTATGTCTCATCCATTTAAGAATTCAACTCAACATGAAAGTAGAATTTAAATCTCTATTCTGAGTGTTGGAAACAGGTATTATTTCAGAAATAAACCTTACACATTTTTGCTGACTACCCCAGCTAGAGCCCTTCAGTCACTTGTATGGGAGTGGTAAATTCTTCCCCAGACCTCCATCCCCCACCTCCTCTGGTGGCTGCCCCCTTCAGATAGGCTGACTAGCCCTGGAGGGAGAATACTGACTCCACTGACCACTTTCAAACACTACACTGGAAGTCATGGAACAGGCATGCATGGCCACCAAAATACGCAAATAGTAAGACCCCAGAAATATAGGGGATTTGATTTCCAAGAAGCAAAGTGTAACTGAATCCTATTGCTTCCTTCCTCTCAAGGATTATTTAGTCATAATTTTTTTTCTATATCCTGTCCACAGAAATCCTGTATGCCAGGGAGTTCAACCTGCTGGTCTTTCTCTGTAGAAGCCCGTGCAGTAATGTCTCATATCCAGCCTGCCCCTCAATTACTCTTTTCTTATCTTAGCTGCCCTGAGTATGCACCTCCCAAATAAAGCATTAGATTAATTCTTGCATCAGGTTCATTTTCTAAGGAGCTTAGGCTAAGAGAAACAGCTTATTGTTTAGATGGGCTCCAGTGTACCCTTTGACTCTATCTGCATGGGGCAGGAAGGCGAAGTACCCCAAGCATGTCTGCTAGGACATCTGTGTGATTCTGAGGCTTAATGGGCACAGGGGAACTTATTTCCAGAAGAGAGAAAGAAAAAAAAAAAAAACACTATCTATCATCAAATCACATATCCCCAAAAATGTGTGACAAAAATTAAAAGTGTACTAATCTGCTGGTTCTGCTAGTTGTTTCTCCTCCTCTGGGGGTCTGATAATTGCAAGTGTTTTCATTTTCAACATTTTCAAACTTTTTACAGTTTATTCAGTTGAATAAATCTGATTTTTTGAGGTATTGCTATAAATATATAATTCTGTGAGAAAATAATATTATTGGAAAATTTATTATATTAGTTTTTACAGGTTGAAATAGTGATATGATATACATAAATACATAAATATAGATTTTTCTCAATAAATTTAAAAGTATGTAATTAGGGGGTGCCTAGATGGCTCAGTTGGTAGGGCATGCAACTCTGGGTCTCAGTGTTGTAAGTTCAAGCCCCACATTTAGTATAGAGAGTACTTAAAATATTTTTTAAAAAAGCATGTAATTAGTTTGAATGTACCCTCAATGTAATATATATAGTTACTTTCAAATGTAACTATATGCCCTTATCAAAATAATTTCCTTATAAGGCATATCTTTTGGATTTCCAGAAACTCTGCATTCACTGATTCAATTCAATTTACTGAGGTAAAGTAGGGTTGGATACTGGCACTGTCGCCCTCCCTACCATAGTGGAATATAGCAGCAACCAGTGAGAAGAGTGGTTAGAGCTTGAGGACCTATCTTTGTGTGACCTAGTGGGGGTCTGTGTTTAGATCTTTCAGGGCACCTTAAATCTCTGCCCTTCCATTGCTTCTTTTAAGCCTAACACATATACATAGTCAAAAGAAAAGGTCATCTCAGCCAAATAAAAAGTAATATAGAGAAACATAAAATACTTCAAAATTAGCTCTTCCAACTACTGAGAAAAAAATGTCACTAATTTTTCCTCATTTTTCACCTCACCATCAGAAGGCCGTTATTTAGCTTTCTTTTTCTTTAATGCAGTCAGCAAATTGTACTAATCGTATGATATATAGAGCACCATAGAATGGCTATAAATACTAACCAAATTATGTATCACTGCCCTTGGCAATAATAATCTCACAATCTGGTAAGGAAATCACTTTGTTTAAATAATTTGTTATATTCTGAATTCATGATGTTTAAAATGCTAAATTTTACTACAGTTATCGTGTTCCCTTACTCATAACAATTCTTTTTTTTTTTTTTTTTTTTTTTTTTTACTCATAACAATTCTTAAATGAACCAAGTTAGAAAGTTAGAATTCTTGGGGAGACAGTAATGCAAAAACTTACACATTGTGTTTAAATTCTCAGTAAATTTCAAACAATACCTAGAATCTGGAAATCCTTGTGAAATGACAATACTTAGGGCAAATTAGGAAAGCAGCTAAAGCATTTTATATTGAGTAGATGAAAGGCAATGTAGGGTCTCTTATTAGTCATAGTCTTTGTTATTTATTTTATTAATTTTATTAATTACATTCTTTTAGCAGTCAGACTTCAGACTCAGAAAAATCTAGGAGCTGGAGACCATAGCAAAGATACTTCCTTTTTTTTTTTTTTTTTTAAACCAAATTCTGGCCCCACACCTTTTTGTGCTTGTTTTAGATGAGAAAAGAGAATTTAGACAAGCAAATTAATTCTGACTAGTTTAAGTGGCTATTTAGGTCTCTAAATTACACAAAATAGTGTACATAGTTGGAGGAATATTCGCTTTGCAATCAGTCAAATTGGATTTGAATCTATTTTTGACACTCCTTAATGTGGGAAATTTACTTAACCTTCTGGTATCTCTGTTTCTTCATTCTCAAAAAAGTGATAATATTTATGATAATATTTTTGTAATAAATAAATTACATCACTTAATATATGATACTCATGGGGCATCTGGCATATGTTAAACAAAAGTGAGGGAGGCCAAGGAATATTGGCAGGGGAGCAGAATGATCTGAAGACTTGAAGGCTCAAAACAACTGACAAAGCTTCAGTAGGAGATCCTTGCAAATGTCTCAAATAAGTCCTACAGAATAAACCAGACTTTTAAAAGAATGCTAACCCTGGGAAAGATATTCTAATTTTTTATGAATGATTTGGGTAGCAGTGTTATGCTGGTCCTCTTTGTTAATAAAATTCTTCAAGACACAAATTATTTAGGCCAAAGTACCCCAACTCTCACCTTACAGCTGCTTCCCTAATCATAGGTAAGTTTCTATAAGCAGAATCACCTGGTACTCAAACCAGACTCACCAGGAAGGTTTGGGGAAAAAAACAAAAAACAAAAGACAAGTGACTGGGCATACCCATGGAGCTCTGTTACAGTGGGTCTGGAATACATTTCCAACAAGTTCTTAGGTGATGCTGGGTCTGGGACCACACATTGAGAACTATTATATAAGGAAAGGTTTCTTAGATGCTTTCAAATACAATATAGAGTAATATAAAATAAATGGAAACATATTTATGTGCCTAAAAATTAAATGATAATGGGTCATGTATATATTTAGGGTAACCGACTATATCCTTTCTCTATCCCCTCTCTGAAAACCACAATTCAACTGACACACCAAGACTCTAAGCTGGATACTGCATTCAATCCTTTAATTAACTTTTACTTAAAAGCAAACCACTTGTTGTTGGTTAAATTGTGTCCCCCGAAAGGATGTGTTCACAAGTTCTCCCCAGTACTTGTGAATGGTGCTGGATTGTAAATAGTCTTTGAGAAAGAGATATGAGCATTTAGGATAAGGACATATTGGACTAAGGTGGGTCCTAATTCAGTGTGATTGGTGTCCTTAGAAGAAGACGGAAACACAGATGGCTATGCCATGTGAACATGGAGCCAGAAGTTGGAACACAGCACCTTACAAGCCAAGAAATGTCAAGGATTTCCAGCCATCACCATAAACTGAGAGAAAGGCATAGATAGAATGTGTTCTTCCTCAGGGCCCTCAAAAGGAGCCAGCACTGCTGACACTTTTGTCTCAGACTTCTAGCCTCAGGACTGTGAGAGCATAAATTTATTTCATTTTAAGCTCCCCCATGTGGTACTTTGCTATGGCCGCTCTAGGAAACTAACACAGCCTGTTTACGACAGGACCTACAGGATTTTCAGCCTACCTCTTAAATTTGCTTCACATCCCAATATTTTTTATTGAGAATATTTTTATTCTCTCCCATTCATTTTATTTCTTCATCCTTAGAGGACAGCATTAAAGAAAGGGTGCAAGAAGAGGGTGGGGCAAGTGTGATGATCATCTGAGCCTGAAACCACTAGAACCTGAGAGAAAGTCGCCCACTGTGGAAGTACTCATCGTTTTCAGGTTTCTCCAGGTCAGGGCCCTCTTTTAATTATCCTTAAACTTTCCACTTGCCCTTCCCTTTTGGGCTCTTGCCACTTGGATTTATCCAGTTCTTCCCCGTCTATTCCTGAGTCTACTCTTCACAACGTAGCCATCTCTTCACCTACGAAGTCCACTCATTCTTGTTTTTCCTAAGTATTTCTCTTCATTACAAGGTCTTTCACATCCTTCTCCACTGCTTGTCTTCCCTTCTCCATGTCCCCTGCTTTCCAGGGCCTTGGCTGGGTTGACTCTTCCTGTTACTTTAGTTCTGTTTTCAGACTGTGGTTCCACTGTGTCCACTCAGTAACCTCCCTATATTTGCCCTTTTCCTCGTTCTGGTCATGTCTTCCGTCTTCTGGACATCATCCCATGTTCATCCTTGTCTTTAATACTTGGTTCACTTTGTCATTCCTTTCCCTGTTGCCTGACACAGTGGTTCTCGATTCTGCATTGTTTGCATAACAATGTTTCCTGTAAATGCCCGACTTAGTGTTTTCCACAGGAACTGTAGGAGGCTGGTGGTTTTACATGCAGAGGTTTGTTTTATTAATGCTGGAAGATTTAGATTATTTTGTCAAGGAAAATGTATTTCTACAGACAACTTTGGTTTGCTTGATACTGACGATTCTACTTAATCACTGTGATGGACATATTGTGACAAAAGCTCATTTTCATCAAAAGAAATTCCCAGAGGGTTTGCTGATTTGATGAAATGGAATAATTAAATACAAAGGAAGGTGGCTGGGAATATTTTTTTAAACCCTTGCTCCTAAATGGCACCAGAATTCCATGTGAAAGCTTTCTTTCCTTTTAGAAAAAAAAAAAAAAAAAACAAAAAACAAAAAAAAACCTTGTTTCTTCAGCAATTCAGTCTAGAACAAAGAAATCAAAAATACTATGTCCTAAAAAAAAAAAAAAAAAAATATTCCACAGCAGAAACTATGTAGAGGCAAGGCAAACTAACATTAATAAATGAAGCTAATTAGACTTGATTTGCATATTTAACTCATCTTAATTACACAAGGATTCAGCAAACATTTTAAAAGCTGCAATCAATCTTTCACAGACATGGTTAGTTATTTATACGAAATAACAAAAACCGGGATCCTTGTTAATGATTACTCTGTTTCCAATTTATAGGCCAGTGAGATTGTTTCAGTAACAATAATGGAGCACATTTTTCTTTAACAATTTGTAAGCCTATAAGGTTAAAATTCTTTGGTTTCAAAAAAAATTTAAAAAAATTCTTTGGTTTCACAAAGTTATTTAAGAAAATATTTGCAAAAATATATGAATTTTTAAAAAGATTTTATTTATTTATTCATGAGAGACACAGAGAGGCAGAGACAGAGGCAGAGGGAGAAGCAGGCTCCATAGAGGGAGCCCAATGTGGGATTCCATCCTGGGCCCCAGGATCACACCCTGAGCCAAGGAAAGATGCTCAACCGCTGAGCCACCCAGACATCGCTAAAAAATATGAATGTTATATAAATTATTATATTAAATATTTGACCTTGTTCAATTAAAAAAGGATCTTTATAAAGTTCTTTGTCATTAATTTTAAACTTGGTAACTAAGGTAGTAGCTATAATAGAAATAGCTACTTCTAGCTGGTAATGAGTAGGAGGATATTTTTCTCATGGCTGGTATAAACTAATTCTGTTCACCTTTGGACACAGTTTGCTTTGCCTTCTTTAATAGTAATTTTCCTCGGTCATAAAATTTGAAATAAAAATGCATAGAATACAATTGCACAATATAATTCTCTTTAACTTCAACAAGTTTTATTTAGATAGTTTTCTTAAACATTTTTAGGTATTTTACTTTAAGTAATTGATTTTCTAGAAAGATACATAGGAATAATGCTATGAGGAGACAATACCACTGTATTGTGACATGAAAGTCTAGCAAGGATGGTGGTGGGTGGTTGAATAGAGAAGGTGCTGTGGGCAGGAAATAAAGCATACATAAAACTTTGCTCTGTGCAACTGCCAAATGAGCGTGAAATTCAGTAGGGCTCCACTTCCTAGAGTTCTTCTCCATGAGGATTCTTTCATAGAATCAACAATTATGAGAGGTTAACCCTTGATATGAATTGCCTTGAAAAGGTGGAGGTCATGTGGTGAAGGAAAGAAAAATTGATGAAGGGCAAACTTACCCAACTTGTTTCATAACTTGGGCCTAGAAATGGCCCATGTGTGTGTGTATGTACCATTTCAAAAATATTTATTGCTTACCTCTCATGAGCCAACTCATCTCTGCAGTTAACATTATGAAGTGATGAAGATAATAGATGTCATCACTGCTATCGCACAACTTGTAATCTGCATATTGTTACTTTGTAATAATTAACATTTATTGAGCACTTGGCTATGTCCCAAGCAGCAATCTAAGCATTTTACATGAATTAATTTAAATCCTCACAATGGCACCATCATGTAGATTCTCATATTATTTCTATTTTGCAGATGAACAACTGAGGCTCACAGTGTTCCAAGGACATATTAAGTGGCAAAGCCCAAATTCACATTCAAGCAGTGTCACTCCAGACCCTGTGCTCTTAACCATTACATTATGTGCATACATATTATTCATCTATTTAGATATATGCTCAAATATGATATAAAATTCAACTTTTCATTTTGAAATTGTTTATTAGCTCAAAGTGCATTGATGCAATATACATCAATTCTATATACAACACAATAAATACTATAAAATAATCTCACAGTTTGACTCTTACAACCACCTAATGCCTTAATACTATTACACTCCTAAGACATTTTATAAATATTAGAATAAAGATATCTCTGGCCCTTTGGTTTGGGCTGAATTGTGTCCTTTCAAATTCATATGTTAAAGTCCTAACTCTAGTACTTTGAAATGTGACTGTATTAAGAAAAAGGGTTTTTAAAGAGGTAACTAAGGTTAATGAGGTCATTGGGATGGACTCTATTCAAATCTGACTGATGGCCTTATAAGAGGAGATTAGAGCACAGATACACACAGAGGTAAGACCATGTAAAGATATAGGGAGAAGATGGCCTGCTACAAGTCAAAGGAAGGCCTCAGAAAGAAACCAACCCTGTCAATATCTTGATTTTGTATTCTAGCCTCAAAAACAGTTGAGAAAACACATTTGTGTTGTTTAAGCCACCAGTCTGTGGTACGTTGTTATGGTGGCCCTAGCAAAGTAAAACACCGTTAGTTCTCTCTGTGGTGTCAAAGGATGAGACCACCTGTCAATATCTGAAACCAAAACAAAACAAAACAAAAACAAAAAAACAAAAACAAAAAACCTAATTTATCATATACCTCAGTAGAGAAGACTTATACTAATTGAGCAAATCCAGTTGCTGATTTTATATCCATTTTTTGTGGAGAGTTTATTTTGGATAGCTGGTTATAGGGGTAGCAGTGGTTTAGGCCAGTCTTAGAAGAGTGGTTTGTGTTGGTTATCGAGACTTACTTTTTGTCTGTTATCGAGGTGGAAGAAAGTTAATTTGAGTTTTAGGAACATGTGCACTGTAGTGAATCTCTAGCCAGTTGGCTGAGTTTCAAATCATGAGTCTGATGCTATTTGGCTTTTCAACAAATGTTCACAGAAGTTAGTTGTCATTGATTAATTAGATAGTTTTAAAACCAGTTCTGGTTGTTTACTTGTAAGCAGAGCTATGGAACTGTTACTAATTGACTGGACAAATTTAAAACTAGTTCTGGTGTTTGTTACCATGACAATGAGTCTTTTCCTAGGAAAGTGGTGATTATCATTTTTCCTTTTTAATTCTCAGTGGCCAACAAAATATAAGTAGAACAAAAAATAGAAAAGACTACAAATTAATCTACAATTGGTAATATCTCTTATTTGTGTAGGCATTATCCTAATCCTTACACAAATTTCTCTGACTATAAATGGGAATTTAAAATATTGTCAGTTTCATATGGTATAGATTAAAAGAGTTACTATATATAACGTACTTAGTGTGGTGTTTATATAAATGAGAGATAGGAACAATAACTTCCCAATGAGCTGAATTCTAAACCCTGTGATTTTATTCTAGTATTACATTTTTATCACCACAATATACAACTTCTCTTAATAAAATGCTCAATAGTGTGATTTCATTTATATAAGAATTGAGGTAGATAACATGACACAGTAAAGAAAAAATGCATTTGCACAAACTATCCCAGGAAGTATGCAAAAGATACTATTACAGTGGTTATATCTGTTGATGACCTAAGATAGGAGACTAACTTTACTATTTTTTTAAGATTTTATTTATTTATTCTTGAGAGACACACAGAGACAGAGACATAGGCAGAGGCAGAGATCTCCCCATGGGGATTCAGATGCGGGTCTTGATCCCCAGACCCTTAATCAAGTCCTGAGCCAAAGGCAAGACACTCAACCACTGAACCATCCAGGCATCCCAGGAGACTAACTTTTCATTGGGTAGTCTCATGTACTATTTAAATTTTCAACCATATTCCTATATTTCTTTTCTCCAATATAGTTGGAATGTTTTTACTAAGAAGGGCATGAGGAAACTTTCTGAAGTGATGGGAATGATCTATATCTTAATCTAAATGGCAGTTACACAGATACATGCACAGATAAAAATCCTATCTGTGTACGATAAAAATTCATTGAGCTAAGCCCCTAAGATTTATGCATTTTCCTGTGTTTAAGTTATATGTGGTATGCCACCAAAGACACTTTAACACATCAAAACGACATTTTAAAGATAGCCTTGTTAAAAACAAAAACAAAAGCTCTGAGTTGGGGAGGCTTACTTTCTATTTTCAAGTCTTTTTTTTTTTCAAAAGGATATTGAATCTATTTGTCAGATAAACAACAAGTAAGAAAGTAAGTTAGTGAATATTAACTTTTTAATGATTTTACTGATGGTATGTTGGTTACTTAGTTTATGACTATTTGTGATTTTATATTTTATGATTATTTTATGATTTTATAGTAGAACTAATTCTTTTTTTTTTAATTTTTATTTATTTATGATAGTCACAGAGAGAGAGAGAGAGAGAGAGAGAGAGGCAGGCAGAGGGACATAGGCATAGGCAGAGGGAGAAGCAGGCTCCATGCACCGGGAGCCCGATGTGGGATTCGATCCCGGGTCTCCAGAATCGCGCCCTGGGCCAAAGGCAGGCACCAAACCGCTGCGCCACCCAGGGATCCCAGTAGAACTAATTCTTAAGAGTTTTTAAGCTTTTGTCTGGAGTATTAGGCTTCTAATAAGTGTAATTTTAATTTTTTTTAACTTTTCACATGGCACTATTAATAGTATAAAAGCTTTTGATGAGATTAATCTCCCTGCATAGCATTTATATCAGTCAAGTAAGGCTAGGTTGTGTTACACTAATACACAGCCTCCAAACCACAGCAATATTTATATCTTGCTTGGGGTCTGAGTCCTCTGTAGGTTGGAAGGGGGATCCAGGATGACCCAGCAGACCCTTAACTACTCTAGTGCTAGACAGGTGGAGTTGGAGAGAGCAGGAGAGGGGGTTATTCATGTCATTTCTGCTCACAACTCTTGCACCAGAACTCATGTGGTCCCACACAACCACAGGGGGGCCAGGAGATGCACATCTACAGAACAGAAAAATTGGAAGATGGCATTGAAAAGTTGCCTCCACCTTTCTCCCTTCAAATTCCTGCATATTAAGGGTTAGATGATTTTAAAATTACAACAAAGAGGAGTTACTGTCTTGTCTTTGGTACTCATTATCTCTGTCACGATGAATTAGTGCTTCTGTTTTTCTCATCTCTAGAATAGCTTACAATAGAACCCGTGTCATTGAATTGTGAGGATTAAATGTAATAATAAATAAAGCACTTAGCACAAGGCTTTAGTTACATAACAAACACTGAATAAATGCAAAGCTGCTTCCTCCCCCTGGGGTCATCAACTATCTCCATGTAGTTGTTTAGAGAGAATGGCATAATCAGTGGATAAATATTCTACTGAGTTAGAACCAAGTTGTGGGAAAGGAGGTGAGAGGAATAAGACTGTGCACATCACATGTCATAATGAATCAAAATGAAAATAAATTTTGGGGAGAAGACCAAGCTATTTATCCAAAAATAAGATATCTGGTAAGGGTAGATTTTTTTTCTCCAATTTTTTTAAAAGATTTTATTTATTTATTCATGAGAGATACAGAGAGAGAGAGAGAGAGAGGCAGAGACACAGGCAGAGGGAGAAGCAGGCTCCATGCAGAGAGCCGGATGCTGGACTCGATCCTGGGTCTCCAGGATCACACCCTGGGCTAAAGGCAGTGCTAAACCACTGGGCCACTGGGGCTGCCCTCTTCCAATTTTAATCATGGTCACTCTGTAACTGTGTACTTTTTTACTCAACAACTGTTTATCAAATCCTACAACTGTCTTGGGACTTGGGGATAATAAGACTGGTGGACAAGACAAACACATCTCAAAGACATTTCTCTTGTAGAACTATATTCTAGTGGGAGGAAACGAACAATAAGGAAACAAATTCTTAAATTATTTTAGTTCATGATGAGTGTGATATGAAAAAAAATAAAACAGGGTGGCCTATTCGGAGGGTACCAACACCTGCAGAAATTCTGCGTAAGCCTCAGAATTCAAAGGCTTAACCTGGTAGAAGCTTGGTTCTCATTCATGGAATGTCCTATTGGAAAGTCCTGATTGGTGGCTTTTCTCCTTGTGATGGTTTAGAAATTCAGGCTACTTCCATTTGTGCTTTTCCATCTTCCAGAACACTTCTGCATAGAGGATTATGTGGGATATTTTAAGGGCCAGGCCCACATGCGACTTATTTCATGATTGTGCACATCTCACTGGACAGAACTCAGTCACGTGGTCATACCTGACCTCAAGTTTGGCTGAGGGTCCAAAAGAAAAAGGAAAGGGATTTTATAAAAGTTTCTGTTACTGTAGGAGAGGATGCAGGAGAGGACGCAGGAACATTGGATATCAGACATCACTGAAAATGTCGTGTTTGAGTTGAAACCAGAATGCGAAGGACAAGGGCATGTATTTACCTACAGGCAAACATCCCAGGTAGAGAAAACAGGACATCCTAGGCCTGTTAGAAGAAGAGGAAGGCTAATGTGCCAGTATTATGTTTTGTATCTATATTTACTTATTTATTTATCCTGACAGGAAACAGGAGGTTTCTGGATCAGTGATCAGATCATTTATTTACTCACTGAGCAGCTTATGTTGATTTGCCATTTGTACATTGTACAAACTGCAAGAGCTGGGTGCACCCCACAGGTATAGTGGGGTTATGTATCATAGAAAGGAACTCCCCCCAAATTCTGAAAGTCAGAGCCCTTGTGCCCCTCCAAGGAGGCAAGGTGATGGGGAGAGGAGAGACAGAGAAACCTTTGTTGGAAATGTACATAGATTCTGTCTGGGAAGAGAAGAGATAAGCCTCTACACCTGCAACCCCTGAAATGTAAACAAAGACCTTAGAGAGAGATGCACCTAAATCTCGCCAGAGATCTCTATCTTTAGGGTTGAATTGCTATTCAATCATCCTTTAATCCAGGTGTAGTACTGTTTGCTCAGAAAGCCCTGACCATGCAGAAGCATGAACATTTTCAGGAAGTACAGTGCATGAGAAAGAAGAACGGTAAAGGATGGGGTCAGATAGGCAGACAGGAGCCAAGCAGTATGGAGCCTTTGGAATGAAGTAGAGTTTGGAATTTATTCTGAGTATGATGGTAATTTTTCAGATGGTTAGCAGGAGCGTGGCATGATCTGATCCAGGTTTTATTGATCACTACTGGTCATAAGAGGAATAGATGTGGGGTGAGCTAGGAGCAAGGAGACCAATAAGGATGCTCCTGCTGTCCTTGGACTCAGTATAATGGCTGATTTTCTGCACAGAGTAGTAATGGTGGAGAGGGAGACACGTGGGCAGAGTAGGACTTTATGATGAAGGAAAAACTGATGTGCTGGATGATGGATGGGCAGGGG
The DNA here is from genome assembly GCF_053574225.1 of Canis aureus. Lineage (NCBI taxonomy): Eukaryota > Metazoa > Chordata > Mammalia > Carnivora > Canidae > Canis > Canis aureus. Next base: position 9,548,494 of record NC_135646.1, on the reverse strand, counting down.
GTGGGGGTAGAAGCAGAAGTGTTCTAATTCTCAGGTTTGTGATTTTTTTTTTTTTTTTTTTTTTTTTTTAGCAACTGGTTATGCCATTTATTTAAAAGGGAAGATTTGACAAGAGTAAAGATAGGCCGTTGAGAAGTAGTAAGTCAAATAGTCTGCTTTTGCATATTATATCTGACATGCCGTATCACCAGCAGGAAACAGATGATGCATGAAGTAAACTCAAGTTGAATGTTTACAGAGAAATGAATGGGGCAAAGGGACCAAACACAGGACCCAAAAGCTAGCTAGCAGCAATGGGGAGCCTTCAGGGGCAGGAGAAGGAGAACATTACTGGCCACAGTGGAGCTGTAGCCATGAGAGATGGCCCACATAGCATGAATAGTGGAATTAGGTAGAAAATAGGATTGCTGGCAAAAATCACAGCTGAACAGAAAGGAAGCTCATGTGGTCATTTATCTGCCCTCTAGCTCTTTCTACTATTTCATATCTTTCTGGTGCTTCCCTCTGGCTGAATCCAACCAGATGCCACAGGGTGATGTGGTTGGTGGAGAGCAGGGCACAGACTAGGGCAGTGCCACATAGGAGGAAATCTTGGACAAAAAGGAAAACCAGCACGAATGAGCCTCTATGACTCTTTACTGGGGTCCTTATGGAAAAAGAGAACTAAGGGCAGAGATGGTTTGGAAGTCATCAGCATTTCAGTGGTTTATGTTGCAAGTTAAGAGCTAATATTTGTTAAGCTCCCACTTTGTGCTACGCATTCCACCAACATTTAAATGCATTTTCCTACTTAATTCTCAAAACAAACCTAGAGGTTAAATATTACTATCTCGTTGGACATGACTAATGATATTTAACCTCTAGGTTTGTTTTGAGAATCAAATGAAGCAACCGAAAATAAATAAATAAATAAATAAATAAATAAATAAATAAATAAATAAATAAAAATAAAGCAACCGAAACACAGTGAAGTGAAGCAATTTGTTTAAGGTCACACAGCTATCAGGTAGCAGATCCGAGAATTAAGTCCCAGGCTTAATTTCTATCCTCAGGGCCAGTGATAGTGTTCATCCCTGCACAAAGCTTCTCTGAGAGAATCAAATACTGGAGTGATGATATGTTGGGTCACGTGGGGTTTTTTTCTTGTAAGACTCTTGCTTCTTTTACATTTTTCCCCCACTTCTTTGAAAGAAAACAATTCTGACAAGAATTCATCAGAGAAGAAATTCCAAATTTTAACATCCCGGTTTGGGTATTGCTTTTGATTAAGGCTGTTTGCAGACTAGAATATTACTAACCCACATATTCCCTATATCACAAAAAGAGTAGATTCACTTTTATCTTGGGAACAAAGCTGGATAGAAAGGCTTTTTTTTAACTTTTCTTAATTCATGAAACATTTATCTTCAAGTCAGGTTTTGTTATAGCAGCACAAATGTGGTCCGTCAGCATTTCCATTATAACCCCATATTTCCAGGGCTTTTCAAGAGTGCCTTAGAGATTCCACTTTGAATTAAAACTTGGCATTCAGGATTTGAATCAGAAAACTCCATTTTCCTTAACAATTAATCAAAGAGTTTAGAGATTCTCACTTTGAAGAGTACCAAATGTAAAACTTTTATAATGCAAAAAAACATTTTGCTAATTTAAATATATGTTTAAAAAATATTAGCACTCACTATGCAGGTATAATATTACACAACTATATATGATTTTAATTCTCAAAGAAAATTAACTGTAAAAGTTCCTAAGATAATATATGAAAGCTAATTATAACTTATACTTTGCTGTTTGGGCTCTGTAAGTAATTTATTTCTACTTTGGGAATTTAGAGGATTTGAAGTTCTCAGCATAATTGGTTTAAAGTTATAGCAGTATCAAGATAGTGAACCAGAATAACATGGGCAGGGGGGATCCTGAAAGAATGCCAAAGTGTTTCAACATATTTTTGTGAAATTTAAATTCATGTGGGGAAATTTTGCATTCTGTGGAAAAGGATTAACAGCATGCATTAATCTGAAAATAAATATTTGAGATTTAATTTGCTGACCGTAATGGCAATAGTGAGGACCAAATAGAGCTTAGGTATAAAGCCTTCCCAACTTTGCTTAGTTCCAAACTATTCCATGAATGTCCTATAACAACAAGGAGACTTGATGATGATACTCCATCTTTCCTATCTCATTTTGTAATCTTTCCTCCAGTCAAAATTGTTTAGGACTAAGTGAATACCAGGTAGTGAATGAGAGTGGATGAAACCTTTTAGAAAGCCTGTTCTGATTTCCTTCTGATTTACTTTTCTCCATCTGCACTGGGTTTCTTTGCTTTTCCAGAAACATACCAGATAAACTATGATTTACGAGACATTTACTCTACCTCTTCCTTCTTCCTGGAATGCTTTTTCTCCAAATGTCTGCTTGGCTTGCTTCGCTCCTTGTTCAAAACTTAGTTTTTGAAAGTAGTCAAACCACATCATTTTACTTGATAATTTGGTTTGCCCTTAGCCTCTCAATCTGAAAACTCATAATACCCCTTATTCTGTCCAACTTTTATTCTTTTCACAATACTTATGGTCTTCTAACACATTTTATACCTTTTTAGAATATCTATTCCCACTCTCTCCCCTTACAGTGCAATGCTGATGAAGACACCATTCTTTGTTTTATTCATTGAAAGACCCTAAGTGCCTAGAATTGTACCTGACATAGATTAATTGCTCAAAAATATTTGTTGAATGAACACATTATTGAATTAAATCTGAATTTTAGCCCATAACAAGAATCTACAAACAATATTCTAAATATAACTCTCTGATATTTCTACAAAATTTGTGTTATTTCCCTAATAATAATTAAGAATGCCCTTTGAACATTGGTGTCAAAATGAAAACTTACCACATTTAAATCCCCTGTGTAATTTGTTATAGGCTCAATTTGTTTGAAATAATTTAAATTGAACTTTGGAAATTTTTGTAGTTAATTTTAATTTTAGCTATTGTTTGGAAAAGATGACCTGAATATGTAGATGTGAAGTATAGTTTTCATAAAACAAATGCTTATTTTGTGTTAAAAATACTACTGTTCAGGGGCAGCCCGGGTGGCTCAGCGGTTTAGAGCCGCCTTCAGCCCAGGGCCTGATCCTGGAGACCTGGGATCAAGTCCCATGTCAGGCTTCCTGCATGGAGCCTGCTTCTCCCTCTGCCTGTGTCTCTGCCTCTTGCCCTCTCTCTCTCTCTCTGTCTGTGTGTCTCTCATGAATAAATAAATAAAACCTTTAAAAAAATACTACTGTTCAAGTTTTATAATATTTTTATACATATAATGATATTAATGCCAAACTGTGAAAACTCGGGAATTAAAACATGATCTCATAATCTAAAACAAACAAAAAAGAACCCCACATCCCCAGCAGTGATGGAAATGATGTGTTGAAAATAAGAACCCTCTATAAGGGCTTCACTGCTTGGCCCCATAGCTTGAGAGCTATGCTAATTGCAAGATGAAGTCATTTAGTAAAACTTTATCAGCAGCTCAATAGTGTAAAAGTGAGGATACCAGAGTTTCAGTGCACAGACGAGCACTGAGGACACACCAGCACAGCCTTCTCTGATTCTGAATGGTAGGTGATAGCAAAAGCTAGTATTTTTTATTGTGAGAATGTATTAATTTTATTGTTGGACTAAAGCAATACTTTAAAACAAATGAAATTAATTACCTTTTGATTCACATATTGAATGGAATTTATTTGATTCTATTTCTGCTTTGTCTTCCTAGGGTAACTGTGAGCAGTCACTTTATGGTCACATGCATTCTATCAATGATGCTACCTTCACTCCTAGGGTGAGTTCAGTTCTCCCAATAAATTCTTTTCATATTTCATACATATAAGCTAATTTTAATGTAACAAAGTCTCAGAGGAAAATGGTAAGTTAACAGGGTGAAAAGAACAAATGTAGGAATTAACTATGATGGTGGAAAAAATAAATAGTTTGAGCTGCAGAAGTTTAAAGAACACACAAAATGCACAGTGGTAAGAACAGTGAGGAGTTGGTTCTATCATACTTCACTCTATTTAAACGGATTTTTAAAAGCTTCTTGTCTAATGTGTGCTTCAATAAAGTAGGTGGGTTATAGACTTGGAAATATTAATGTAGAATCATAAAAATAATGAAAATGCTTGAAAGGAAACCCAAGAATAAAAAAGCCATCAAAGAAAAATAGACTTTCTTCAGGTTAAAACAGAGCAACCTTGATTTGACAGCTTTTCAATTACTCACTGAAAGGTTTCAAATATATCTCTCTTCAAATAAACTGATGACATAGCAGAAGTGTTTATCCACAGCTTGAGATATTCAGATACCAGGATGATATCACCAACTATGAAAATTGTTAAACACTGCTTTGAGTCGCCAAGCTAATTGAGGTTGTCTTTAAAAGGGTACAGATAGTACTCATGGAAGGATGATTTAAGTTTGTTCTTTCTCAGATGAAAGCTATTTGACTGATAGATGACCTCTCAAGTCCTTTCAAACTCCATGATTTAATTATAGCTAGCATTTTAATTTGTCTCTAAATTCCCAGTAGAGTGTGAATCTTAATTCCATACTCCTCTTCTTTCCCAATTAGCTGAAAAATTAATCTGATAGATTACCTACCTCTAACTTCAAAATGACAGCATCGTCAAAATTCTGACACTATCATGCTGTTATTATTCTTTGAGACAGAAGAAGAATGTTCACTAAAAATTATTTCTTCTAAAAGAATGTTATTTGCTCCAACTAAAATTGTGCTGATGCCATTGTGAATGACACCTGGAATGTTAGTGATGGGCTCAACTGCAATTATATTTTAACAAATTCATCTTAGTAAGGAATTTCCATTTAATTGACTCTGTTGAGCCAATATATTATGGATTAGTTCTAGGTACCAAGTAAAATTTTATTTTTAGCAGAATATAGAGCCATTTAAGCACAGTGAACCCATATGATATAGGATATTTATGCTAAAAATCTAGTAAGTGGCTTATAGCCTCACATACTCTAAGAAAATTAAATGGAAGCTAAAATGAAATAAATTATTTTGTAAGGCATTTCATTTTGGTAAGCAATAACATAGCTAAAAAAGACATACCATTTAACATCCCAAATAATAAAATTAATAAATATAAAATTGACCAAATTGAATTGATTCATTTAGCAGTCAAGAGAGACATATATTAAGTACACGTAATCAAAAGGCAAGATGATGAATATGAGGTCCAGGTGTCCAATATCAAAGTGGCTGACCTGTTTTTGTTTATACACTTTGTCCATACCAAAGGACTATGACCACACTCTTCCAAATCAACATCCCCAAGCCTCATTAAATGTTTCCATTAATTTATCTCTTCTTTGCTGTCAATGTTTAGTGACTATTAAGGAAATGGTATTTTATGATGATGACCGACACTCATGGGTGGAACTTTTGGTCGCATATGTCAATTATTTTGAAAACTGTTTTATTTCACATACTTGCCAAGGAATGTCAAGAGATTAGGAGGCAGCAGTGACTGAAAGAACACAAAGACTTTACTCAAGGACGTGGCATTGTGACACAGTTCACATTCAAACAAACTATCAAACAAAGCTGTCATAATAAATGCATTATACAGTGCATATATAGCAGGCAGAAATTTGAATTATTTAGAATTAGACTTGCTAATTGTTTGATGCCATTAGGCGTATGTCTTCAAGTTGCTTTACTAGCTAAAAAAAATGCATTTTGCAATTTATATAAACACAATTTTAGGAAAATGCTACAATTTTAGATTTGTAAGCAGGGATCACAAATGTAAAATTCAGTGTTATCTAGCTAGCAACCAAGAATGGCAGAAACAACTATACAACATACAATAGTTGTGTATGGTCCTAAAAAGCTATTAAGTTGAATTGTATTTCCATTTTTTATTATTAGGATTCTGATGTCTCTATTTCTGGTTGATCTTTCTATCGGAAATAGGCATTTATTTAAAACTTCTTTTTAAAGTAATCTGAGACATTTTAAGGAATTATGAAAGCATTTTACTAAGTCCATTTTGTAAAGTGAAAACAAAAATTTAAAAAAATTGATAGTAATTGCTGGACACAGAAAATTCAATGTAAGTTCAAAACAAAACAAAACCAACAATTGTGTAAAAACACACAGCAAGAGAATGAGCAGGGTATCCCTATCAGAGTGTCCTCCACCTTCAGTTTTCCGAGAAATAGTCTGACTCAAGTAGAGAGATTCCATCAGGCCTTCTAGTAGCTCTTGTTGCATCCCCCAAGAGGGATGTGAGAGATGCAAAGGGTAATGAGATCAGATTAGGAACAAACAACTCTCTGAGAATGAAAGTCTAAATTATAAGGGAAAATCTGCTGGCTTCAAATGTCTAACAATAACAGAAATAAATATAACACATTCTGTATGCTAAATTGGTCATAAAATCAAAATGAAAACATCAAAAAGCCAAGTACTAATAAAACATAAAGGTATAGACAAGGATTAAGTCCAGTCTGCATTTTCTACCCCTAGATATCTTACCCTGCACTTTCTACCTTTAGGTATCAGAGGCTATGGATCCAGGTTGTTTGATAAGAAGTACCCCAGAAAGTATGGTCTAAGTCAGCTTCAGTTTAAAGGTCATTAAGAGAAAAATTGACTTTCAGAATTAAGTGAGGGATCATGGGTCAAATGAGATGTTTTAAACTCAAAATATACCATCTTCCCGCTGAAATCCAAAAGCAGATTCCCTACTGGGAACAGATTTTACTGCTGAGAACCTCCTTAATTCTTTGAAGACTAGAGTTCCTGAATCATTGTCTTTCTCTACACATGTGGCCCATGTGCCTCTCACCACTTCCTTGACTACATTTTCTCCAACACCCTTTTTCTCCTTAGCTGTATATTCCTGAAGTCAGACTCTGAACACCTTGTCACTAATTGCAAATGCATCACGTCCAAAACCTCAATTCCAAGCATGCTTTTCTAGATGTATCTATTTGTCTTTCCGGTCTTAAGTAAATCCAGTACAATAATTTTTCTCCCTGAGAGCTCAAATCAGTTAAAACCTTACTCATCATCTTATCACCCCTTCCTTCTGCCTTCACTTACCATTTTATCACAGCTTAGTTTCTTCAGTTGTCATTCTGTCAATTCCACTAAAAAACTTTAGTTCTATTTGACCTCATTTCCTCTACATAGCATAAATACCTGGTAAATCTACATTCTTTATAGAAATGTTTTAAAATTCTGGAGATTTTAAAATACTAAACCATCAAACTGCGTGTTTTCTGCTTTTTGTTTTATTTGAATGTAGTTGACACAAAATGTTATTACATTAGTTTCAGGTGAATAACTTAGCGATTTGAGAAATTTACTGTACCATCCAGGTACCTCTCATTTTAGGATTTTCTATGAATAGTATTATGTTGTTTCCAGACTGTGACAATTTAACTTCTCCTTTAAGAATACAGGTGCCTCTTATTACATTTTTCTTGTCTGATTGCTATGGCTAGGACTTCTAGTACTATGTTGAATAAAATTGATGATAGTGGACACCCTTGTCTTATTGCTGAGCTTAGAGAGCAAACCCTCTATATGTGCTGTGGGTTTTTCATATATGGTCTCTATGTTGAGGTATATTCCTTCTAATCCCATTTTGCTGAGAGTTTTTATTATTTATTTATTTACTTATTTATTATTATTATTATTATTATTATTATTATTATTATTATTTTGCTGAGAGTTTTTAACCATGAATGAGTGTTGAATCTTGTCAAATGCTTTTTCTGTATCTATTGAGATGATCATATGATTTTTATCCTTCATTTTGTTGATGTTCTGTGTGACATTGATTGATTTACCAATATTCAGTCATACTTGCATCCCAGATATATGTGCCACCTAATCATGGTGAATGATTATTTTAATGTATTATTGTATAGAGTCTGCTAATGTTTTGTTGAGGACTTTTGCATGGATGTTCACCAGGTTTATTGGCCTGTAGTTTTCTTTCTTTGAGGTATCTTTGTCTAGTTTTGGTGTTAGGGTAATGTCAACCTCATAGAATGAATTTAGAAGCTTTCCCAGTTCTATTTTTTTGTAATAGTTTCAAGATAACAGGTATGAACTCTTCTTTTAATGCCCGATAGAATTCACTTGTAAATCCATCTGGTCCTGGACTTTTATTTTTTGGTAATTCTTTTTTTAATTACCAATTCAATTTTGTTACTTGCAATTAGCCTATTCAGATTTTCTATTTCTTTCTGGTTACATTTTAGAAGATTGTGTTTCTAGGAATTTATCCATTTCTTCTAGGTTAAGTTTGTTGACAAATAATTTTCTTTTTTTTTGACAAATAATTTTCCATAGTATTCTCTTATAATCCTTTATACTTCTGTGGTATCAGCTATTACTTCTCCTCTCTTGTTTTGATTTTACATATTTGAGTGCTTTCTCTTCTTTTCTAGAGTCTGGCCAAGCTTTTGTCAATTTTGTTTATCTTTTCAAAGAACCAGCTTTTGGTGTCATTGATTTTTCTTTCTATCTATCTATCTATCTATCTATCTATCTATCTATCTATCTATCATCTATCTATCTATCATCTATCTTTCTATCTATCTATCATCTATCATCACTACATTATTTATTTCTGCTTTGATCTTTATTATTTCCATTCGCCTTGGTCTTTATGCTTTTTCTAGTTTCTTCATGCATAAGAGATTGTACAGTTTTTTCTGGTTTCTTGAGGTAAGCCTGTATTGCTATATACTTCCCTCTTAAAACAGCTTTCACTTTGTCCCAGAGATTTTGGACCACTATGTTTTCATTTTCATGTCTCCATGTATTTTTTTGGTGCCTTCTTTATTGCTTTATTGCCTCATTACTTGTTTAGTAGCATGTTGTTTGGTCTCCACATGCATGTGTTTTTTTCTAGTTCTTTTTTTTTTTTTTTTTTCTTGTGATTTATTTCTAGTTTCATACCATTGTGGTAGGGAAAGTTGCATGGACTGAAAGATTTCAGTCTTCTTAAAGGTATTGAGGCTTGCTTTGTGGCCCAATATGTGATCTATTCTGGAGAACAATTCATGTAAAACATGTTTATACATTGAAAATAATGTATATTCTGTTGCACAGAATGTTATATATATATACATATATATATCACACATATATATTTATATATGCTAAATGTATCATTCAGAGACATTGTTTTCTTATTAATTTCCTGTCTGGATAATATATCCATTGATTTAGGTGGAGTGTTCAAGTCTCCTACTATTATTATATTGCCATCTATTTCTCTATGTCTGTTAATATTTGCTTTATGTATTTAGGTGATCCAGTGTGTTGGGTAAATAAATATTTGCCATTGTTATATGCTCTTGTTGGGTTGATTCCTTTATCTTTATGTAATGCCCTTCTTTGTCCTTGTTACAGTCTTTGTTTTAAAGTCTATTTTGTCTGGCGTAAGTATTGCTACCCCAGCTTTTTATTTTTATTTTTATTTATTTTTTTGCCTCCATTTGCACAGTGAATGTTTATGCATCCCTTCATTTCAGTCTGTATGTATCTTTAGGTCTGAGGTGAATCTCCTGTAGGCAGCATATAGATGAGTCTTGTTTTTTTTGTTTTTTTTATTTTATTTATTTATTTATGGCTTGTTTTTATATCCATTCTGCCCCTCTATTTTGATTGGAGCATTTAGGCCATTTACATTTAAAGTAATTAATTGATAGGTATGTACTTATTACCATTTAAAATTTGTTTTCTGGTTGTTTTTGTAGTTCATCTTTATTTTTCTCTTGTTCTCTTTCTTTTTGATCAGTGAATGTCTATAGTGTTTTGTTTGGCTTTCTTTATCTTTATTTTTTGGGGTTTGTGTTTACCATGAGGTTCATATATAACATTCTAAGTAAATAGCAGTTGCCTATTAATTTGAAAATCATGTAGTTCAAATACATTCTAAAAAATTATCTTCTCCATTTTATGTATAAGTTGTCATATTTTACATCTTTTATTTCATATTTTTCTTAAGTCTATTTATGATCACTTTTTTCCTTAAAGAAGTCCCTTTAACATTACTTGTAAGGCTGATTTAGTGCTGATAAACTCCTTTATCTTTTGTTTGTCTAGAAAATTCTTTATCTTTCTTTCAAATCTGAATGATAACATTGCTGGGTACAGTATTACTATTTGTAGGGTTTCTCCCTTCAACACTTTGAATATATCATGGTACTCCCTTCTGGGTTGCAAATTTTCTGCTGAAAAATCAGCTGGTAGCCTTTAAGATTTTCCCTTGTAAGTAACTTCTTTGTTTTTCTCTTGATGCTTTTAGTATTCTCTCTCTTTAACCTTTGATATTTAAATTATTATGTGCTGTGGTGTGGACCTATTGGTGTTCATCTTGTTTGGAATGCTCTGTACTTCTTGGACTTGGATGTCTATTTCCCTCCTTAGATTAAGGAAGTTTTCAGTTATTATTTCTTCAAATAAGTTTTCCACACATTTCTCTCCTTCTTCTTCTTCTACGACCCTGATGGTGTATATGTTTGTTCACTTGATGTCCAAGAGATCTCTTAATCTACCCTCATTTTTTAAGATTCTTTTATCTTTTTTTGCTTTTGAGCTCGTGTGCTTTCCATAACCCTGCCTTCCAGGTTACTGATAGCTCTTCTATTTTTTCTAATATACTGTTGATTCCCTCTACTGTGTTTTTTATTTCATTTATTGTATTCTTCAGCTCCAACTGGTTCTTTTCAATATTTTCTATGTCTTTATTGAAGGTCTTACTGAGTTCTTCCATTCTTTCCTCCAGCCCAGTATCTTTATGATCATTACTGCATATTCTTTATCATATACTTTATATATGATCATTACTTTATATGATCATTCACTTCATATTGCTTACTTCAGTTTCATTTAATTATTTTACTGAGTTTTTTTTATTCCTTGTTCTTTCTTTTGGAGCAAATTCCTCTGTCTCCCCTATTTTGCTTGACTTTCTGTGTTTGTTCCTAGTATTAGGTAAAACTCTAAAGTTGAAGGAGTTGTCTTGTATATGGTGATTGCTATGTATATTGTATGTGCTCGGTGACTGTTGCTGTCTAGCTGGAGCTGTGGATATATTTGCTAGTTACTTTTTAAAACTGTGGCATGTTTCCATCTCTTCTGCTATTCTCTTGCTATTTTATCTTTGGTTGTTCAGTAACTATTTAGTCAGCACTCAGTTCTTCTTCAGGAGAAATTGTTATATTACTAGGTTTAATCTGGTGTGTTCTGTGGAGGAGACTTCAGTCTTCCTGTATTGTCATTTTAAACTGGAACTCTGTTTCTTTTTTTCTTTAAGTTAACTTTAAATTTATGACTCCAAAGTACAAATAACTACTCATTATTACTTAATGTTTGTTTACTTATTTGTTTTATTTAGAGAGGGAGAGAGAGTGAGGTGGGAGAGAGAAAACCTTAAGCAGGCTCTGGAGCCAGTGTGTGGTCCAATCTCACAATCCTGAGATTATGACCTGAGCAGATGTTTAACTGACTGAACTACCCAGGCACCCCACTATTACTTAACATTTAAACTATGTTTCTGTAGTGTGTTCACTTTTCTATTCACTTAGATTATTTTTATACCTTCTTCATAAGTATCTTCATACTTCCCTCTCCCCTCTCTTCCACAAACTCTCTTCTTAGATCCTTGACTTATTTTTTAGTGATAAAATAGAAGCCTTCAGAGAAGAAATCTCTTGTTCCTACCCCCCATCTCTAAATGTATGGTCATCTCCAGGCATTGTTAGTGTCTCACCTTCAGTAATCATAGGAGTTTGTCAGCTCCTAAGAAATTTTAATATTGTAGGTTGTACATAAATTTTGTTTCCCATTCTTCTTTCATTCTCTTCATAGGTTTATGTTACAATTATTTCTTTTCCCCCCTTTCTATAGGACTACTTTTATCTATATGTAAACTCATTCCAAAAATGTTTTAAATATTTTATTTATTTATTCATGAGACACAGAGAGGGAGAGGCAGAGACAGGCAGAAGGAGAAGCAGGCTCCATGCAGGGAGCCCGACATGGGACTCGATCCCAGGGTTTCAGGATCACACTCTGAGTCAAAAGCAAATGCTTAACCACTGAGCCACCCAGGCTTCCCAACCAAAATTGTTTTTTAAGTTTGAATTCCATCTCTCAGTCACTTGCTCTCTTACTTTTCCTACTTTCATATACTCTTTATTTTTTTATTTTTTTGGTAAATTTGGGTTTATCTAAAATTGCTTTCAGTATCAAATCTATGAAATATACATGAAAAATTTGAGGGTTGTCTTTGAATTGCTGAATTATAATTTGATTACATAATTGTCAGAAAAAATATCTGTATGATGTCAGTTTTGGAGATGTGGTAGGACTTGTTTGTAGCCTTGTGCATGATCATTTTTAAAATGTCCTTTGGAGGCTTAGAAAGAATGTATGTTCTTGTTTGGGACATCTGATTGTATTTGTTAAAGATTTTTATAACTATAATTGCACAAATCACATAAAAATATGATTTTTGCCTGTTTAAAATTTTATATTATGAGAGATATTAAAATTTCCTAGCATTCTTATGGATTTTCAATTTTCAATTGAAAAGAAATCTTTTATAGATTTTTATATATTCTATTTTCAGATGCTATTTTGCTTTAGATTTTGTTGAGACTCAATTGTTAGATGCATGTAAATTTATGAGTCCTACTCATAAAACTTCCTTAAAGGCTTATGTAAAACTACATGAAAACTTCCAAAGGCTTATGTAAAATTGTCCTGTTTGACATAATTAAAACATTTTGTTTTAAATTACTTATTTTGATCATATATACACAATGTACCTTTTATAATATCCCAATTTCCTTTCTTTTTTATGGTTTCATCTGATTTATTTCTCTTAAAAGCAGCATATATTGTTTTATTTTTGTTTTTAATAAAATCTGAGTGTTTTACTATCTGACTATAATTTGTCTACATTTGTTATAATTATTAATATATTTGGACTTACTTTTACCATCTTATTTTGTTTATTCTATTATATAATTTCCTTGTTTTTATTCTTTTTTGTTTATTTCTAATAGTTACTATTCCATTTTTAGCATATACACATTTTATTTCTATTAAACGTCTACAGTATAATTATACTGCTATTCTCCCCAGAATAGCACAAAGAAATTAAACTTTTTTCTAAACATCGTTTTGAAATACTCCATGTTATTTTTATTTTACATTTTGATATTACTTAGAAATAATTGATATTTATCAGAGCTACCAATATATTTCTGTTATTTCTTTGTTTAGAATTAATTTACCTATTTTTTCTCCTTCTTTGAAAGGACAATTCATTTTTGTGAAAGAATATTCTCTGGTAGTTCTTTCAACGAGAGTCAGGGAGTAATAAGTTTCTTGGTCTTGGCATATTTTATTTTCATTGTGATTTTGCATTTTCTTCTGTATTTGTTTTTGCCATCAAAGTCTGCTGTCAATCCCAATAGTTGATCCTCTGTCAGTAACCTATTTATAATTTCTCTCTGGTGCTTCTTAGGACATTTAGTATTTTATTTTTAATGTCTTTATGATGTGTGTACATTGGATTTTTCTCCTTTTTTGCTTTAAAAATTCGTGTGCTTCCTCACACCCTGTCTTTACAATCATGGAAAGGCTTCAGCCATTATTTCTTTAAATATTGTTTATTGTCACTTCCCTCTAGTCTATACCTTAGACTCCCTTTTTATCCTTAGATTGGAACTATTTGTTTAGTTACCCAAGTTTCTTAACTTGCCTTTGTATTTCCTATGCTTTAATTCTCTATGTTAAATTCTGATGAGCTTCTTTTCTTTTAAAGATTTTATTTATTTTTTCATGAGAGACACAATGAGAAAGAGAGAGAGAGGCAGAAACACAGACAGAGGGAGAAACAGGCTCCATACAGGGAGCCTGACATGAGACTCGATCCCAGGGTCTCCAGGATCAGGCCCTGGGCTGAAGGCGGCGCTAAACCACCGAGCCCCTTGGGCTGCCCAAGCTTCTTCAGATCTCTCATATAATTCATTAACATTTATTTGGCTGAATCTAGTTTACTATGTAACCTTCCTATTGAACTTTTATATTTGTTACTACATTTATCATCTATAGAATTTCGGTTAGGTTCTTTTCAAGTTTGCCTGTCCTTGTTTCTTTTTTTTTTTAAGTTTAGATATATGTTAATTTATTTTTTTAAATTATTTTATTTATTCAAGAGAGACACACAGAGAGAGAAAGAGAGGCAGAGGGAGAAGTAGGCTCCATGCAGGGAGCCGGTGAGAGACTCCATCCTGGGACTCCAGTATCACACCCTGGGCTGAAGGCAGGTGCTAAACTGCTAAACCACCCAGGGATACCCTATGTTAATTCATTTTTTTAACTTTTTAATCTGTAATTTCTTTGAAGTTTGAATGACAGTGTTGTTTTTTTCATTATCTTTTTCCTCCATGTTGCCCTGAAATTTCCAATATCATCTTTTCCTTACCATTCAAGTATAGACACCAAGACAAAAAACTCCAATGAGTTTTAATTTTCATTCTGTTATATCCACGATTACATCTCCATTATTATCAGATTTCATTTTTCATAATCACTTAAAACATTCTTCTTGAATCGTAAGAAGTAAAATCTTCATAGTCATTGCTTCTCAATCTATTGTGCTGGATCCTTCTTTACCACTTGACTAGTAAATATTAAACAGTATCAAGGCTCGATCTTAAATTCTATTCTTTAGAAAATTTTCTCCTTATATCGTTTCATTCAAAACTATGAATTTAATTTTTCCTATGTGGTGATTTCCAACTAAGTCCCACTCTGTTCATTATCATTAGACTCATCATTAACTATTTTGCTTCTCAGCCTAAATATCTACAAGATGTCTTCTTTTAACATGTTAAAAATAAAACTCTTGCTTTCCCTTCATCCTAACTGGTTCCTTTACCCATCTCTTAGTATCTTAGTTAGTATCACCCTATTTATCCCAATGCGGAAGCTAGAGGATCAGTCATAGTTCACCATCGTCTCAAGGCTTTTTGTCTGTTCATATAAAAGAAAAATTCTCTAAATTGGAATGTGGTAAAAAGAAATGAGAAAAAGAATATTTAAAAATCTTATTTGACTTACTATAGCTAACACCTAGTATAGTATAGTCTATTTTACATACTTAATGTTCAAAAAAAGGTGATGAATGAATGAAGAGTTCTGAACAAATGAAAGTACAAAGATTTCAGTAGGAAGATTTCATTACAATGTTGTAATGTTCAGATGAATTGCATCTGAATTGCATCTTATTTATTGCAACTTTATTGGCCTTCCAAATTCTGTGGATATTAAGCCACAAGCCTTATATATACATCTAAACTTATTTAATTTTCAGGGTAGATTAGTTGCTCTTTAGAAAGCTTCTGACGAATCATAATGTCCTATCATTTTTGAGTACTAAAAAATTATAAAATTTCAATTATGCTTTTGGATCCTGGTTTTGCCATTCATGAAATATATAATCCTGAGCAATCGTTCGTTATTTTGTGAAAATGAATGATAAAAAGAACAATGAGCATTAACATATTTAACGTAGTGCCTGGCAACTAGAAAATGATGTCACTACCACTCCTATTCCTACCACTCCCTACTCCTCCTTTTCCATTTCCTTCCCTCCTCATCCTCCTCCTCTTCCTGCTGCTGCTGCTGCTTCTTCATGAAGCTAATGTTCCTTTTAGTCATTTGCATAAAACAAGTAGAAGTAAATAAAAGAATACACACACAAATATGTAAGATGAATTTCTTATATCCTATAATTTAGTTGTATTTACGCAATATCAATGTTATAGATATAAATCTACAATATGTATTTTGCATTTTAATAAAGATAAGAAAATGGAATTCTGAAACGATTCCAAATAAGAAACTATGCAATGTACTAAACTTGAGCTGAATCCTATTTTTTTAATGAATATAAGCTTCAGAAGGAGAGTTTTTTTGTATCAAAACATAGCACTTACTAATTAGAGAGTTAAGAGTTTTAAATTTGATCTGATATAGATTTTCCTAAGTTGCCAGTGTGAAGACATAAATGCATTAATTCACATTATCTTTTCTTTAAATCAGGAAATAAACTAGTACATGCAATTGCCTATTAAAAAAAAAAAAAAAAGTCCTTACTCTATTTTAGTAGAAGAAGCTCAATTTCTGATTTTCTGAATTTTGTTTGTTATCTAAGCTCAAAGAGAAACTACTTAGTATCAGTCTCTGGCCATTTTATATAAAAAATACAAACAACATTTAGGTCATACAGCCATTGATCCTCTGAAGGACAAATGATGTCAGGCAGTACTTATACGCCAAAAAAATTTCAATTTTGTTTACTTCTTTAGCAATCCAGCTTGATGTCAATTACCATTTAGCTGGGCCAATAATATTGATATTTGATGTCAGTTCTTATTCACTACTGCACCTAGATGATGCATAAGTCAAAACTTTTAGGTGTGTGATGAAAAACACTAAAGCCCATTCTCTCTACCTGGGGAAATTGGAAACAACAGTAGAATAGAAAATTAAGGAACATGTAGCATGCCATTTTTATTTTACATGAAATTTAAATTATTTCAATGCTCCTAATATTAAAAAAATTAACTTAATATTTTAAACTAATCTAATACTATATGAAATTCTTAAACTAAATATTTAATGAAGTAATTTTCTGGCCCTAACAATTTTCAAAGAAAATAACTTCTGATAGAAAAACATGATGCTTAAAAGTAAAGGAGAAAAAATTGTTTGAACAGATATTCAAAAATTAATTAGAAAATTATTTTTAAGTGTAATAAATTTATAGATGTCTTCTCTCTTTGTTTATGCCTTTTTTTGCTCTTAGAAATTTAATACTGTAAATGACAAAGAAATAGTACTTTTAATATTATGTCACTCTGCCCACAAAGTTTAACCTTCAATAACTCCTGCTGGATAGTGATGAGTTCATGCATTTGTAATTTCTTTTTTAAAAGATTTTATTTATTTATTCATGAGAGACACAGAGAGAGACAGAGACATAGGCAGAAGGAGAAGCAGTCTCCCCATCGGGGGCCTAATGAGACTCCATCCCAGGACCCCAAAATCACACCCTGAGCCAAAGGGAGATGCTCAACTACTGAGCCACCCAGGTGCCCCACATTTGTAATTTCTTGAGAGTTGTATGAAAATTAGAAGCAACATTATTATGTTGTATTTCTTGATACTACCTCTTTGTCTATAAAACTAGTCATTTGTTTTTCAATATATACATCCTTTGGATGACTTAAAAATTGGGGGCACATATGAGAAATTAGTAATAAAATCTTTACTTAACAGCTCTCTGCTGAGCACCTCCTATGTCCTGGGCATTGCTCAGGACATTGTTTAGCAATGAACAACACCAAATCCTATTCTTACAGACTTTATATTCTGATAAGAACCAAAAACAATAAACAAGTAAACAAATGAATAGTCTTAAGAATAATACATGTTATCTAACAATAATAGAGTAAAGAGAGTAATGAGGTGAGAGTTTGGGGTTTATAATGGAATGGGTCAGGGAGGACTCTGAGAGCATGACATTTAAGAAAGCTGTGCAATGAGAGATACCTGGGTGGCTCAGTTTGTGAAGCATATGCCTTCTGCTCAGGTCCTGATCCCGGATCTTGGGATCAAGCCCCATGAGGGGCTGATCAGCAGGGAGCCTTCTTCTTCCTCTCTCTCAAATAAATAAATAAAATCTTAAAAAAAGAAAACCATGAAGTGATCTTAAGGAAAGGATTTACTCAACTAGAGGCAACAGCAAAGGCTAAGTTCTTGATGTGGTAGTAGTGTGGGGTAGTGGAGTGACAGGACACATGAAGTAGCCTGGGATTAGATGAAGTAGGTGGAATACTTTGCATCGAATAGCTAACTGTTAACTTAGATTGCAGTTATTGGTTGAACATGGGATGGTTGAGGCCATTTTAGACTAACCTTATAGCATTATATGTGGATTCCAGAATGTTTATTTATACAAAAATACTCCAGCCATGATAAGTACAATACATTAACTTTTGTTTTTTGATTTTTTGTTTGTTAGTTTTTAGAGGTTTTTTTTTTTTTTTTTTTTTTTTTTTTTTTTTAACCTATAGCTCTTGGCACAATCCTTGGTGGAGACATTAATCAATAAATATTCATTGGTTAAGAAATATCAGAAAATCCTGCAAGTCAGAACTCAAGAGGCATTTAAGAGGACAGAGCACAGGTTTTGCTGTGACACAATTAAATTTATCTTATACTATCAATCTTAAGATATTATTTTGAAATTGAATACACTTTTCTGACTTTCCATGTTTGTTTTGAGCACATGGCTGCCAAAAATAGTTCAAAGTATATTTACTACTTTTATTTTTTAAAGATTTTATTAATTAATTTACATATTTATTTATGAGAGACTGAGTGAGACAGATAAAGAGCATGAGTGGGGGGAGCAGAGGGAGAGAGAGAAGTAGGGTCCCTGGTGACCAGGGATCCTGATGTAGGGCTCAATACATGATTGTGGGATCATGACGCAAGCTGAAGACAGATGCTTAACCGACTGAGCTACCCAGGTGCCCCTATTTACTACTTTTATAAGAAATGATGTTACTGCTCAGAACAGTTGGTCATTTAGGCAAGTGGTCTTCCGATAAAATGAAGTTTAAACAGTTTTTACAGTAGAAAATTATTTTAAAGAGTATCAAAATATCAATATAAAATTATACATTTCTTTCTAGTCATGATTAGTTGTAGTCAGTCTAAGCTTGCATGTGATTTAAAATAGAAAAATTATACATATGATAAACAGCATGAGTTTTCCAGAGATTGTTTTACATATAGGGATAATATCTAATGCATCGCATATCATCCCTGCACCACATAATTAGAGCAAAAAGAATTGTCTCACCAATTTACTCATAAGCGTAATTACAAGAAAACTTGATTATTCCCTTTAATGTAATTTTCCCCACTTAATTGTGTGTTCGTGGGTGAATATGACCCCACAAATCTATACTTCAAGAAGTGACTACTAGTTAACATGCGAAACTGCAGGCAGAGCAGGAGAATCTGCCCTTCTTCTGAAGATTTAATTTGTATACCCAGAGTGGCCCTGCAGGTAAAATGCTTTAAAAGTCACATCTCCCAGCAGATGGTCTGGAATTCCCTGTGGCAGAATGTACACTGGTCTAGGGCTCAGCATGTCAATCACCAGCATGTTCCATCTTTCATCCCACCCCATTTCAAAAGCTGTATCAAAAATCAACAGTTTTCTAACCAAAGGAATTTAAGCTCCTCTTTTAAATTGCACTCAGAACCTAAATTTATTGTGTTTTTCCTAAAACGTTGAAGTTTGCATCTTATAAGAATTTGCAAACATACCTTCACCTGTACTTGCATGCTAGTGAAGCAAAATAAACTTGTTTCTAATGTAAATACTGGCTGCCTCTAGAACTTTTTTTACTCCACATGAGCTAGAGAAATTAAGAGCATAAAGAATCTTAAATATAGACTTTCTTTTCTTTGGTTGTTTGTTTTTTGTTTGTTTGTTTGTTTTTGTTTTTGTTTCATTTTGTTTTGTTTTGATGGGGCTTAATATTGAAATTGACCAAAAGCATTCACAATTTTCTCTTGTGAAACTGAAGGTAGAATTTTTTCTTAGAAATGGTTGGTTTTAAGTATACATACGTAAGTACAAATTTTACAAAAGAAACCAAGTCATTAAATTATGGATTACTTTCTGATTATGTTATGCTCTACATAATTAAAATTGTTAAAAATAGACTGTGCCTTCTTGGGATTTTAATTTTTCTTTCTCCAGAGTATTGTATTGATATAATTCTGTATCTTTAAGGAATTATGATTATTTTTCTAGTAAAAAAAATAGAATTTCTTTTTTTTTTGGTAAAATTAGAATTTCTAAAAAATTCTGGGCAAACAGAAACATAGCGTGGTAAAGCAATAGTTCTTAAAAAGGCTATGAGTTTTAGTTAAATATACATAATTCTATCCCCTAATCTGTTTTTATGAATCAAGCTATAGCTTAGGGGATATTTCATCTGACCACTTCAATATGGCAACAGGCAAATATAGCCTATCATTATAAAGATGAACTTTAGTAAACATTATGATCACACAGACCTATCCATAATTATCATTTTTATATATACAGTGGTACTACTCTGAATTTATGTGGCTATACTTATGTACACATTAAGAGAATAAATTCATTGCAGATTTTCCTGACAGCATTATTGCAGTGAACACTATCTTAGTCAGTAATAATTGGCCACTTTAAAAGAGACTTCTGCCAAATAGAGTAACAACTTTGGTTGTTTCACAATAGATGAAAGAGATTTAACAGAATTTGTGTGGATCTACATGTAATATCATCTGTAATGATTAAAGAGCAAAAAGGCAAAGAGAAAAATATTGTTACTAAAGACAGTATTAACCTGTTGCTACCATCTTTGCTAGATGTTTTGTTTTATTTCACCTCAAAGTGTTAAAAATACATACTTTAAAAAAGCTGCATCTAAGCACTTATGATATGATTATTTTGAAATTAGTAGAAATATGAAGTTGTACCTTGTTCATAGTAGGTCATAACTGACTTAGGTGAATTTTAAAAAGTCATCTTTTTCCAACAAGGAAAGAAACAGAAATTTTCTGTTTGGAAATGTCGCTATCTGAACCTAAGTAGCTGCTAGTGTGTACATTTGGGTCCCAAGCCCCTCTCTGACCTCTAGTAACTGTCTCAGAAGACTAGAGCTTGTCCAATTTTCATTCCCTGCCCTGTCCCCTTCATTACTCTGGGAATATAGTAGGACTGGCTTTCTTCCTTGATAAAGGACAACTGATTAATGAATGTAAGTGCCTGCATCATTAAATTGTCATCCTTGCATACTATTTCGAATGCAGTATCAACTGTGGCTAGCTTTTACCCTTCAGGAGGTCTTGTCATCTCCAGTTTCTCTTGTAAATTAATGCAAAAACTGCTCCAACAGTATCACATGCTGTTTATTTCAAACTCCAAGTAGATTGTTCTGTTTCTTGATTTGGTAAATGGAAATACCAGAGTGTCAGCATGCTAAACAAACAGAATATTAGTCCAAACAGATGAAAGCTTTGGGGGAGAAAAGCACACTATGTATTTTCAAGTGTGTTAAACGAGATTCGCCTGTATCTATTTGGTTCTCACATATAAATGTTTCAAAAATATAAAGTTACAGGATAATACATTTCATTATACTTAGGAGGTTTAGGAAGTAGTTTGAACAACATGACTCCATATTATTAAGGTCTATGATTATGTCATACCCATTTCTGTATTGTATTTCTCTTGTCCTCTCTCCCCCTCACCACACTCCCATCACCTGGCACTAGGGGGTTCTAACAGGGAATGCTTGTCTGGTAACTATTTAGTGAATCACTAATAATTTTATCAGACTTCTTTAAAAAAGGAAATTCCATTATTTAAAAAATATATTTACACATTTCTTTGTTTAGCTCATCATACAAAACAGTAGACTAGGTATAGAGAGACAGAGATATATTATTCTAGGAAAAGGATGACTTAGAACAGCTTGATTAAATGGATCAAAGAGTAGCAGAAGTTTAGCAGTTGAGAAACTGGTTTTTAAAAGAATCTGAATTCTCAAATTGGGTTACCCATCATTCTGAGTTGTTTTAGGAAGTAGGATTATTAGTGTAGGTTTCATTCAAAGTAAGTAAATATGGCATACATGCTTTATTTAAAGGTGATTGTTTAGAGGAAAATAAGTTGATGGGCACAGGCAAAGATCTTTTGAGTTATAATCATGTCAGGAAAATATATGCTCTCTGTGTATGTGAATTACTCAGTTGGGTGATCACATTAATTCTGTACATGTGCCATATTATAATTGCTTAAAGATTGAGTGGAAGTCTATTGGCATGTTTTAGTTAAATCTTCCATTTCCCAATTTAATAGGAAAAGTGACAAGAAAAAATTATAAAACTCTAAGTTCTACTGAGGCTTTTCATTGGCCACATTCACTAATGACCACCTCACCTTCACTCTCCTCGAACATCTCTTATTTTCCCTGTCAGCTTCTAGCACCAAAGTCACTATCCCCAAATCAAACAATAATGTATAGGAAAATTAAAATGCTGTAGGTAAATCTTTATTTGATTTACATATAAATTTATTTCTGACATTCTTCTAGTTTATCTGGTGGATTTGAACTCAATCGGATTGAGTTTCAGATCCCAGCTACCACTTACCAGGTAGGTGGATTAGAAGTAGCCTCAATTTTCTCATGTATAAAATGGCATATTACCATGTACCTCATACTTTCATCGTTAAACAGTTAGATACTGGATATTTTTGTATTCCTATAAATATTCTTGAGCTCCGTTCTGGGATGTTTTTAAGTTACTTAGAAACTGGCAGTTTTAGGTCTGTTTTTTAAGAGTTGTCAGGTGGAACTAAAGACATGTTCAATCTAGAGCTAATTATGTCCCCATTACTGAAGCAAGACCCTTCTTTGTGCTTTATCCACCCAGCACCCAGAATCTTGAAATGTTTCAGTCTGGCTGCTGAGAAAGACACAATTCCGAG
This sequence comes from Canis aureus, assembly GCF_053574225.1. Lineage (NCBI taxonomy): Eukaryota > Metazoa > Chordata > Mammalia > Carnivora > Canidae > Canis > Canis aureus. The sequence goes on along the minus strand of NC_135646.1, from coordinate 9,525,799 downwards.
CTTTGTGTAAGGGCCTCTTCCCTGTTGCCTCTAATAATTTCAGGTAGTTCTTTTCCAGGCCTGTAGGTACTTTCCTCATATGCATACTCCAGTCAGTACTTTGCTAAATACTGGAGGAAGTTGCTCTATAGAGCTCCAGCATCCTCTCTCAACTCTCTTCTGTGCTCTATCTGCCCTGAAAACTCAAGCTGCTTGTCTCCCTACATTGTCAGCTCCATATCCTAATTTTGTGAATCAGGCCTGCTCTGTGCCCTCTCTTTGTACTATGGGCTGGCAATTGTCAAGGTAGTATGTCATGGCAGTTCTTCTAGAGCTCACTTCCTTAGCTTCTTGTCTCTCCATGATTATCATCCTTTGTTGCCTTATATACAGTGTCATGTTTCCTATATCTTGTCTATTTTTGTTTGGTTGTTTTAGGCTTTTTATCATCTGTATTTAACTGTCAACAGATTTAACCAGAATATAAGTGATTATAATGATAATAACATTCTTTTTAAAATTTATAGTTAGCCCTTCCACCTATAAAAGAAAAAGGTTGACAGTATGAATCTGAATTATAGCCCTGGTTGGGCCACAGATCTCATGTGAAGGCTTACACAAGTCCTTTTAATTTCCTAATCCTTCATTTACTTTTTTAATCTGCAGGATACATTGATCTGAACAATCTTTATATTTTCTTTCCAAAATGTATCAATAATCACTAATATTTTCTTTAGAAATTAAGAAAAGCTATTGAATTTGGATGTATAAATTAGAGGGCTTTTAAGGGAAACAAAAATGTATTTTTAACATCTAGTCTTTCTGAATTTGAAAGATTCTTTGGACTTAGTGCTTACTAACAGCAATACCGAAATCTTTACTTGGACATATATAGCAATGCCAAAGAGAAATAATTTAACACTGGTCTCTCTTTAGATATTATGTACTAATTTGGGGGTTTTCTTCTTATTTCATTCTATTCCTTCATATTCCAATAGTCCTATGTCCTATTTTGACATTACAGTATGTAACTATGTAAATATATCATGGAAAACTCTTACAATAAGACAAGCCATATCAGAGGAAAACACTAAGGGCCTTCAAGACAAAGATTTCATACATGAATACCTGAAATAATGCCAATAATGACCCTGAAAATGAAGTAAACTCACAGAAGAGTCAGAAAATTTATCTTTAGGGCTTTTAGAAGAGGCTCATTGCCAGAGGCAGAATGCATTAATTTCATATGCCATGTTAGGAATTTCCATTTCTCCTTAACTTAAATGTTAGTTTCACAAATTATCTTTAGAGTAGAAAGACTCTCAGTGATTTATTAAACCTTCTTTCTCCCTTTACCTTCAGAAATTCACCAGTTTACACCATATTTGGCAGACAGGAAATTAGGCTGGTCTATTCTCAACTCTATCAAAACCGTGTTTTCAATTTGTTTAGCATTTGCAAAATGAAAAGCATTATGCTAGGTTTTGTGGGAGGTTCAGACAAAATATTTGACCCTTTTTCTTGATGAACTAGAATGTAATTTAAAAAAGAAAACAAAATCTATACAAAAAGTAGAGAACTTTATCAATGTAAGGCAAAAATTATAAGTACCAAAGATGGCTAGCTAAATATCAATGGTATTATCTGGTATAATTTTTGAGTTCAATCTCAAACATTAGGAAAAACTTTGTTCTGACAATTGAGGTATAGAAATAATAATTTATTTATTTTTTCATTTATTTTTTATTGGTGTTCAATTTACCAACATACAGAATAACCCCCAGTGCCCGTCACCCATTCACTTCCACCCCCCGCCCTCCTCCCCTTCTACCACCCCTAGTTCATTTCCCAGTTAGCAGTCTTTACGTTCTGTCTCCCTTTCTGATATTTCATTTATTTAAATATGTACTAAATGTGTAATGTAAGCCCCAAACTGAGTACACATGGTTTGGAGGGGTACTGTCTAATAGAATTTCTATAATGGCAGAAACATTCTTTTTTCTAAAATGTCCAATATGGGCATCTACGTGGTGCAGTTAATAAGTGTCCAACTTTTGGTTTCGGCTCAGGTTGTGATCTCAGAATTGTGGGATCAGCCCTGTGTCAGGCTCTGTGTTCAGTGAAGAGTCTGCCTGAGTTTCTCTCTCTCTCTTCCTCTGCCCTTCCCTTCCCCCTCTCTCTTGCTCTCTCATTCTCTCTTTCTCAAGTTAATAAGTATTTTAAAAAGAATAATAAATTAAAAATGCTCAATATGATAGTGACTAACCACATCAGGAAATTTTAACTAGTTAAATTTTTTTTAAATTAAAAATTCAACTTCTCAGTTTCAGTAGTTATATTTGAAGTATTCACTAGCCACATGTATTGGATATATTGGTCCAGAAGGAAGATAAGCACATATACAGATATTTCAATTTGTGGTGTAGGTTTTATGACATGGTACTTTGGGAGCAAGAGAAGAAAAACTTTACATTCCTTAGAAATTTATAGAAGTTGACTTTGAACAAGTTTTAATATATTTAATATTTACCAAAGAAATTGTCAATGGAAAAAGCAAGAAGAAAAGCATGAAGGCCTGTATATAATAGAGTACAAAGCAGAATAAACATAGGGAAGTTGGGAGAAATGATCAGCAAAAAAGAGGCAGGTCAAAGTGGGGCTGAACTTTGCATTTGAGAAAATACTACTCTGCCATTTGTTGGTCAACTATAGAATTATTGGTATGATGGACCAGATAATTTCATGTTGGAGATGGGGATGGGGCTGTCCTGCGAATTGTGAGATGTTTATCAGCATCCCTGGCTTCCACCAACTGAATGCCAATGGCAAGTACCCCAGTAGTGACAAAGATGTTTCTAGAAATTACCAAATGTCCTCTGAAAGGTAAAAATACCTTCATTTGACAACCACTGTTATGAAAATGGCCTACAAAGATGTCAGGTTGAAGGCCAGGGTGTTTACTACATGTGTTCATGTATGAGATGAGGAGGACCTGATGCAGGGGATTTGTGTAAAGTGGAGGCCTCTTTCAACTAAACAGGATTGGCGAGGAGAGAGATGGAGACTGGATGACTGGATGACAAGCTCTGGTGAGGTTGTTACACTCTGGTGACTGCATGGAGTGTGGAGCCTTTTACTGAAATGGAAAATACAGCTGAAGGAACAGGTTGATGATTTTGGCTTTGAGCATGCTGGCTTGTGGTACCTGTGGAGCATCCAAATGGAGATATTCTTTTTTTTTTTTTTTAAGATTTTTTTCTTTATTCATGAGATACACAGAGAGAGGGAGAGAGAGGCAGAGACACAGGCAGGGGGAGAAGCAGGCTCCATGCGGGGAGCCCGACATGGGACTTGATCCCGGGTCTCCAGGATCACACCCTGGGCCAAAGGCAGGCACTAAGCTACTGAGCCACCCAGGGATCCCCAAAATGGAGATATTCTGTGAGTAGTTGGAAATAACATCTGGAGTTCAAAAGAGAGGTATCAAACGAACATGTAAATTTTGGAGTTAGAAACATCTAGATAATAGTTGAAATCATGGAAAATTTTCTTTCTGCCTCCAGCATTCTAGACTCAATGGCAACTGTCATCACTTCCAGCTGATCTCCAAATTTAGCCCTATTCACTACATTTAATTAAGACCGCATGAGTTTTGCTTTGTGGTTTTTTTCTCTGATTTCATGTAGAATCAAGGATTTTGAGGTCCAGCTACCTACCTAAAAAAAAAAAAAGACCCTCTCTCTGTTGTCCCTCGGCCCCTTATTTTTTCAGTAGTTATGCCTGGCGGCCTTAGATCACTATTCCCTTTTCCTGGATCATTCTTCTTCCACATAACAGCTTGTTCTCACAAATCCTTCGGCTCTTAATTCAAAGGCCATTTTCCCAGTGAGACCCTCCCTGATCAGGCTATCTACATTTCAACACTCTGGCAAACATTCCTTGTCTACATTTTTTTAAGGAAAATATTTATTCATTTACATGAGAGAATGCGAGGGGACAGATGGGGAAAATTCCCAAGCACTGTTATGAATCCATATAAACTTGCCTGGACCAGTAAGTTTACTGAGTACAGAGCCTGGCGTGGGGCTTAATCTCACAACCTTGCAATTAGGATCTGAGCTGAAATCAAATGTCAGATGCTTAACTGACTGAGCCATCCAGGTGCCCCTACATTTTTTTTTTTTATTCTCCATAAATGTTATTAACATTTAGTATGCCACATATTTCACTGATTTATCTAATTTATTACATGATGCTCCCCCAGAAGTACAAAAGTTCCATGAGGCCAGAACTTATGTTTTGTTCGTTCCTGTATATCCACCACTTAAATCAATGCCTAATAGCTAGTAGGCTCAATCAATACTTCTCTGAGGAAGTGGTAGGTTTCCTACTGGTCCAGGAAAGTTTATATGGATTCAGTCAAACTCTTGCTTAGACTTAAGGCACATACTAGAAAACCACAGGAAGGTATGTTCATTTGCTTTTCAGGGTGTCAGGAATGCAACTTAGCACTTGAGAGTACCTGCTTAACTCACTGAGACTACAGGCCTTCAAATGTTCTTTTCAACATATCAATATTTATGCTCAAAATATATAACTTTTTTACATCATATACAAAATTCATATATCTCAGTGTGAGATCCAAAAGCTCTTCAGAATTTTTACACATTGTTAACCTCATCATAAATTCATCATATCCCCCATAGTGAAATATGTTCATTTCTGCTTTTGTGCTTTGACATTATACCGTTTTCAATAATAATGATTCCCTCCCACCTACTCTTCACTAATAATATCTCTTCATAATCTTAATCTATTTAAAATGCTATCATTTCACAGAGTGCCTGGATGGCACAGTTGGTTGAGCATCAGACTTGGTTTCGGCTCAAATGGCGGTCTCAGGGTTATGATCTCAGGATTGAGAGATCGAGCCCTGCCTCAGGCTCTGTGCTCAGTGCAGAATCTGCTTAAGACCCTCTCTCCTGGGACGCCTGGGTGGCTCAGTGGATGAGCATCTGCCTTCAGCTCAGGACGTGATCCTGGGGTCCTGGGATCAAGTTCCGCTTTGTGCTCCCTGCAAGGAGCCTGCTTCTCCCTCTGCCTGTGTCTCTGCCTCTCTCTGTGTGTCTCTCATGAATAAATAAATAAAATCTTAAAAAAGAAAGACCCTCTCTCCCTTGTCCCTCTACATGTCCCCCTACACACGCTCTCGTGTGTGTCAAATAAATAAATAAACCTCGAAAAAATAAAATAATAAAATAAAATGTTATCATTTCTAGAAAGCTGCATTCACTTGATGCACCTATCTTAAGACTTTATTCCTATAAGAAAACTCTGGTGCCATAGGCTTGTTAGGTGTTCAATTTGTACTCTAAACAACTCTTTACCTACTTCCAACATTTAACTTTGTGTTAAAATTGCTGGATTATTTCTCTCTCTCCAACAAATAAAGATAAGCTCCTTTAGAGCTTATATCCATTGTATCTCTTGTTCCTGGCCGTAAGCCAGAGACATAGTACAGTTTGATAATTATGTGTTTCTTTATATACATTAATTGCCTTCATCTATTCCTAATTATTCTTCTGCCTTCTACATTTAAACACCTACTTGCTCAATTTGTTCTTTGCTACTACTTATTTGTTGATGCTCTGTTAAAGTACTATTAGCTCTTTCAGAGTGTTCTACCTCAGTAACAGAAAATGCACTTTCAGCACTTTGGTGGTACTTTATGGGATTCCAGTCCCTGAAGCATCTAAGTCAAAGTGTGCAAAATGTTCTTCTTGTTAAGACCTCATGAGCTTGGATGCTCGAGTCAGATTGGTCGGATTTGAATCCTGAGTGTATGTTTAACTGTTTAACTAACAAAATGACTTTGGACAAGTTGTATAACATTGTAAATCTTGGTTTTCTCATCTGAATCATAGGATAGTATAAACTAACCACAGAGAAGAAAAGTAAAATAAAATAAATATAAATCACTTTGAAGAAGTTATGATGATTATGTAGTATATGGCATTGTGTACTCCGGATGCTACATAATTATTTTTGAGATGTCCAACTCCCAAATCCATAGGACATGGTTGGTGACATAATATACCAAGACCCAAAAGATTGACCATGGCATAAGGAAGAAGCATATAGAGACAAAAGCTATCTTATCTACATCTTTCCAATGTTTTACATTCCCCCCTTGAACATTCCCAAATTTTACATTCACTTTCCATTCTAATTCCACATTTTTTTGGTCTTATTTGTGCCATTAGGGTACTGAAGAAATGGTGTAATGAGCTAATGCTTAATGCTGCACGGCCTGTCCTCAGAGACACACTAATGTATTAGTACTAAAAATGTTTGAAATACTAATTTTCCTCCTAATGAGCCTAAACATTTTATTATAGTTATACCTTAATACCAAGTTGCAGGTCATTACCTTCACATATTGAAAGCAGCTGATGTTTCTAGGGCTTAATGTTTCTGCCATTTGCTTGATGACCCCTCCTTCTTGCCCATTTTACATAGTAGAATTTTAGGAAATGAAAATTAGATCACTTGACAGGTATTGTGTATGATGTTTTGATTTCATTATTTATTCATTTAAAAATATTTTTCTGATTATAACAATTAATATATGCTAATTCCCTGGAATTTGAATTTTGAAAATGTGAAAAGGAACAAATAAAATAAAAATGATTCATCCTAAAGATAATCAGTTCTGATTTAGTTCCTACCAATTTTATTTTTAACATATGCTTTGTGTGTGTGCATCAGACAATGTAAACAATTTTGTTTGCAGCATCTTTCATTGAACTACGCATGTATGTTTCCCCCGTATTAAACACCTTTGGAAATACCATTGTAATTCTCAAAATAATAGTTTAGTTATATAATTGTAGGGTATAGTTTTATGTATATTCATACATACATGTGTGTCTATTGATCTATTTATGAGAATTGACTTCTTACATTTTTACTGCCCCATCTTTTTTTTTTTTTTCTATCTTGCAAAGGTTTACTTATTTATTATTTATTTGAGATTAGAGAGGAAGAGGGAGAAAGTAGACTCCCTGCTGAGCAGGGATTCCTAATGTAGGGCTGGATCCCAGGACCCTGGGATAGATATGACCTGAGCTGAAGGCAGAGTATTGACTGACTGAGCCACCAAGGTACCCCACTGCCCCATCTTATAAATGATAATGTGAAGAACATATTTATGTCAAAGATTGATCTGATTTATTGACTTATTTAAATTCATCCAGATGGGGGGAATATATTCAATATATTTAAATACTTTTTTAAAGGATTTTATTTATTCATGAGAGACACACAGAGAGAGAGAGAGAGAGAGAGAGAGAGAGAGGCAGAGACATAGGCAGAGGGAGAAGCAGCTTCATGCAGGGAGCCCAATGTGGGACTTGATCCTGGGACTTCAGGTGGCCCAATATATTAAAACATTTGTGATATATTATGCTATATTAGTTTCAAGAAATAGAATGTAGCATATGGGTTCAAATCTCAGACTCTAAAGTCAACCATACCTATACTTTAATCCTCACTCCAAATTATTTTACCTACATAATTTTAGGAAATTTACCTGGGGTCTTAAATCCTATTTTTTCTCATCTGTAAAATGAGATTACTGCACATAATCAGATACTATTATAAATAGTATTAAATATATTTCATGACAATAAAAACTATTAATTTTCACTATCAGTTTGTACTCCCACCAGGAAAGCAAGTCTATTTGTTTTTCTGACTCCTTATCATTATCATCATTTAAAAAATCTATTCTAATTTGATAGGGAAAAAAAGACAATTTCAAGTGAAAAACCCAAACTTGGGGTGCCTGGTGGCTCAGTTGGTTAAGAGTCTGACTTGATTTGGGCTCTGGTTGTGATCTCAGGATCGTCAGATTGAGCCCTTTGTGAGGTCCAAGCTCTCTGTGTGGAGACTTCTCCCTCTCCTTGCCCCTCCCTCTCTTCCTCTCTAATTAATTAATTAATCTTAAAAAAAAAAAAAAAGAAAGAAAGGAAAACTCTGACTCAAATTAACCTAAGCAAAATTAGGATGTTCATTGCCTCATAAAACTGAATTTCAGACAGGTGAGGTGGCATCTGACATTTAGTTTTAGCTAACACCAATATCCAAATGCCACCAGACTTCCTGAATGCTCGTAATCCTACCAATTTGTTGATGCATGATGCTGGACCTAGACATTAGAACTAAGATTTTATAATATATATTACGCATTTTTGACATCTTTTAATTGGAGAGGAAAGAACTAACTTCTCTCAACATTAGTTTGAAAAATATGAGGAAAAATATGAGGAAATATTCTTATTGTTCCTACTTGAGCCAGACACCTTCCCCTTAAGCAGTTACCCTATCCATAAAGATGGGTTTCCATGAGGGGATGACTTAGTTCTTCAAAGATTAGTAACGCACGGTCACTAGAGTGATGATCTTGGCCAGGCTAGTGAGACTAGCTGGATGTATTCCATCCATAATCACTGAGCTGAACTATATTACTAGGGTTGGTGAAAAGATTTTCAGGTGTTTGTTAATTTTTTCCTTTGTCTACTGGTCTCTTGAAGAGCATTTTCCCACTGGTTTAGTGTTTGTTTGTTTTTTCTCTTAATTTTTTATTGTTTTTTGTGGAATTTATGGCAATTTTTTTCAAAATTTATATATTTAGCTGGTTTTTAAATTTATATTGTTCCAGAAGAGAACTTCACTGAAGAATTCACAATTAATATCAAGTTCTTCATAGCATTTTGATGTGGTTTCTTTAATCTTTACCGTGTTTTGTCTCCCTTTCATTTCATAATGTTGCTTAATTATGAGTTATTTTTACTTTGTCACTATTTCTTTTTGTCTGTTTTTGACAGATCTTTCAATTTGTCTGTCTACATGTTCTTTATAAAGACCAGCTTTAGATTTGGTTGTTCTTCTCTTGTTTACTATTTTAACAGTTTTGTTTAATTTTGTTATTTTTTCTATAAATTTCTATCATATTTTAATAATTTATTTCTACTTTTTAAAATTTCTTCTGTAAGGAGGGTTCCTGTAAGGGGGGTCTCAGCAGTTAAGCATCTGCCTTTGGCTCTGATCATAATTCCAGGATCCTGGGACCGAGCCCCATGTTAGGCTTCCCACTCAGCAGTGAGCCTGCTCTGTCTCTCCCTCTGCTCTCTCCATTTGCTCTCTGTGCTCTCTCAAATAAATAAATAAAATCTTTTAAAAATTTTTAAAAAATAATAAAATTTCTTCTGTAGAAAAGAACATTCAGTTTCAATTGTTTATTTTAAATATTTTTAAAAATCATGTAAAAGTATGAATTTCTATTAATGATAGCTCTAGCTTTATTCAACAAATGTAATATGAATTCCTTTATTTGAATTAGTTCTAAACTTGTAAGTTATGTGTGATTTTATTTAGCTTTCAAACTTTTTTTTCAATTTTAGTGTAATTTTTAGTTTCTAATTGCATCAATGCAAGAAAATGAGACCTTTATAACATCTCTTCTTTGGCATTTCTTGAGCTTTATTTTGTGACTTGTCATCTTGCTAATTTTTGTAAATATTTCACATATACTTGATATTATATATTATGTATATGATAAATATTGTTTTCTATTTTAGATTTTTGTTTTTTAGTTGAATATTTATTTATTTATTTATTTATTTTTGTATCTGGCAATGTCTGGTAGACACGTATTAAAATATCCCCTCGGGATGCCTGGGTGGCTAAGTGGTTAAACATCTGCCTTTAGCTCAGGGCATGATCCTGGAGTCCTGGGATCGAGTCCCACATTGGGCTCCCTGCATGGAGCCTGCTTCTCCCTCTGCCCATGTCTCTGCCTTTCTCTCTCTGTGTCTCTCATGAATAAATAAATAAAATCTTTTTAAAAAATTAAAAATTAAAAAAAAATAAAATCTCTCCTCACTTGGATGAATTATAATTTATCTTTATAATTAGGATAACTTTTGTTTTATATTTTCAGACTTTGTTTTAGTTACATAAAAATTTATGATTATCACATCTTGTTAATAGTGTTCCTTTTATTTTCTAGCAATTAGATATAGTAATTCTTTTCATTCACTTAAATCTGTTTTTTTATATTGATACTCTTGTACCAGCTTCCTGTTAATTGATATTTAATGATTTAATTCTTTATTTTTACTTTCTGAATATTTTGTTTATTTTTGTTATTGTTGTTTTTAATGTTTCTCTTATAAGTTGCACATAGTTGGAGTTTTTGTTATTTTTTAAACAATTGTAATTATCTCTTATTTTCAATTTCTACATGTGTATGTGATTATTTATAAAATTGGTAATTATTGCTATTAGAACTTACTGTGTTTTCCACAGTAAGTGGAAATTTTTTCCTTACTTTTTTCAAACTTATTTCCTGTTTTGTTTTTTTATTTGTTTGCTTGTCTTGTTTCTTAAATTAAGACTAAAGTTAAGGTTGGACTAGGGTCAGAGCTAGGATTTGGTCTGGGCATTTTCTCTTTTATATTGACAACCAACTAACCTTGATTAAAATACTTTGACTTTCCAATATCTATGCTCACCATTATATATCTGATGATACAGTTATTAATATTTATGATAAAATACAATTAGAAATTATTTTCCCATATTTAGATTTAAACTATTTTGGTCTGAATGTCTGAAGATACTTTAGTCCAGAGCCCTACTAGCTAAGTAAACAAATTTAGGGTAAGTTTTATTTTCCCATATGATATGGGCATATTCCACTGGTTCTTAACATCTAGTTTTTGTCATCAATCTAGTGTCTTTCTTTTATAGATAATCTATAATTTTTCTCCTGTAGATAATTTTGTCCTCATCCATAATGGCCCACATTTTTCATCTAGGTGTGATTTTATTTTTATGCATTATGCTCAATAGTTGAGTGCAGTTATTCTGAATACATATTTTTTTAAAATTCTGGATAAAGGATCCCTGGGTGGTGCAGCGGTTTGGCACCTGCCTTTGGCCCAGGGCGCGATCCTGGAGACCGGGGATCGGGCTCCCGGTGCATGGAGCCTGCTTCTCCCTCTGCCTGTGTCTCTGCCTCTCTCTCTCTCTGTGTATGACTATCATAAATTAAAAAAAGAAAAAAAATTCTGGATAAGTTTCAGTCTACTATTATGCCTTCAAATACTACTCTTTTGCTTGTCTGTACATTCTCTTCTAATACTTGTTAGACATAGAATACCTTCTCCATACTTGCCATGTCTCTATAATGATCTTCATGCCTTCGTCTTTTTTTATCTTTACATCTGCAATCTAGCAGAAGTTCCCAGTATATTCTTCCAATTCACTATCTTTTCAACTCTATCTAAATATATTCTATTAAGTTTTTTTTTCTTTAATGACTAATGTTTCAATTCTCTTGGTCTTTCTTAAGTCATTTAGACTATTTTTTGTTTCATTTATTTTTCTTTAACGAGTATTAGCTCTTCATTAAAATCTTTGAGACACTTATACTTACTTAAAAATCTTTTTCAGTTTTTCTGTAATTTCAATGCACCCAAATTACTTTATCTTTCAATTATTGGCTATCTTTATTAGCTTTAAATTTCTTTATATGCTATGGGAAAAAAATCTGTAGCTTCTTTTTAGTTAGGTAAGAGGAATGGTTCGCTCTTTTCCCTTCCTTTGTCTGTCGTACTTTCTACTTGTGCTTACTCCTCCATAGCTTTTAGTAGTGTGGCTATTTCCTTTGTCACAGGTATCCCAGGCCAGTAGCCCTAGGATAAGTCTTACATTTACAAGTCAAGAATCCTGCCTTCTAGTATTGGAAAACACACATCCAATCACTAGGGTTTGTTACTTGGTTCAGATCCAGGTTGTAAGACTGTAAAAACTACAGATGACTTAATTATATAGCTTTGTATAAATTGTAGTTTCAAATAGCATTAGCCAGCAACTTTTGTCAGCTTCATATTGTCAGTAAAAATTTCATTACTCATGGTTTTAGCAAAAAGGTGGCTTTTAATTCCATCTGACACAAAACATTCTTAGTTCCTACCTTACAGAAGCTGAATAACTAGGACTTGCTTCTGAAATAAGAGCCCAGAGGCCTATGGTTTCATCCCTAGTCTCTATTTTGTGTTTCTGTTTTATTTTTTCTGTATTGAGGATTATCCTTATTATTTATATGATTCTTTGAAATATTATACTTAAAAAAAATTTTTTTTTCAGTTTCACTCTGTCTTGGAATAGCTCTGTGGTTAACACAAATTCTAGAGCCAAACAAGTGCAAGTCTTGATTCTTCCCCTTTTAACTGCAAGGACTGTGGTACGACTATAAAAGATGAAATATATAATTATTGGGGAATATAATAAGGAGAAGAAAGAAAAAAGAATCTGTTTCTCATAGAACAAATAATATCAATTTTCTACTATTTCTTTCAGAGAATAGAAACTGAGGGAATAGTTCCTGACTCAATCTATGAAGTCAGCATTACCTAAATACCAAAACCAGACTAGGATATTACAAGAAGACTACAGACTAATGTCTTTCATGAACATAGGTACAAAAGTCCTCAACAAAATAATACAAATCAAATATAACAGTGTGTAAAAAGAAAACTACACCATGGCCAAGGGTGATTTAAAAGAAGAGCTAAATTAATGGAGAGATGTTCCATGTTCACAGATACTAAGACTCAATATTGTAAGATCCACTTCTTTACAACTTTATCTATAGATTGAATGCAATCCCAATCAATATCCTAGCAAATTACTTAAGTATATCAATACTTGGATCCTAAAGTTTATATGGAGATACAGAAGTCTCAGAATAGCCAACACAATATTGACAGAGAACTACGGTGTTAGAAGACAGACACAGCTGACTTAAGACTTACTCTTAAGCTACAGTAATCAAGATATCATAGTATTGGTGAAAAAATAGTCAAATCAGTAGAACAGAATAGGCATCCCAAACATAGACCCCCATAAATACAGTTAACTAATCTTTGACATAGAAAGACAAAGCAATGGAACAAAAGCAGACTTTTCAACAAATAATGCTGAACAACTGGATATCCATGCAAAAAAAAAAAAAAAAAAAAAAAAAAAAAGAACCTAGACACAGATTTTACACTTTTCACAAAAATTAATTCAAATGGATCACAGATTTAAATGAGAAGCTATAAAGCCCCTATAATGATAAAATAGGACAAAACCGAGATGACCTAGGGTATGGCAATGCCTTTATAGATACAACTCTAAAAGCATGATCCATGAAAGAATTAATTGATAAGCTAGATTTCATTAAAATTAAAAACTTTTGATCTGTGAAAGACAATGTCAAGAAAATGAGAAGACAAACCACATACTGGCAGAAAATATTTGCAAAAAACATCTAATAAAGGACTATTATCCAGAACATAAAAAGAAATTCTTAAAACTCAGCAATAAGAAAATAAGCAACCCAATTAAAAAATGGGCTAGAGACCTCAACAGATCTCTCACAAAAGAAGATATACAGATGGCAAATGTGTACATGTTGGGATACTCCAATCATATTTCACAAGGGAAATGAGGGAAAAGCAAATTAAAATGAGAGATCACTATGTATCAATTAGAGTGGCCAAAATCTGGAACACTGACAAAACCAAATGCTGGTGAGGACATGGAGCAACATGAACTCTCATTCTATGCTAGTAGGAATGCCAAATGGCACAGCCACTTTGGAAAATATTTTGATAGTTTCTTACAAATTAAACATATTACCATACCATCTAGCAATCATCTTCCTTGGTATTTACCCAGAGGAGATGAAACTTATTTCTACACAGAAACCTTAACACAATGTATATAGCAGCTTTATTCATAATTATCAAACCTCAAAGCAGCCAAAATGCCCTTCAGTAGGTGAATGGATAAACTCTGGTACATCCAGACAATGAAATATTATTTAGCTATAAAACAATAAGCTATCAAATCCTAAGAAGACATGGAAGAAATTTAATACATGTTACCAAGTGAAAGAAGCCAACTTGAAAAGACCACACATACTGCATAGTTCCCACTATATGGCATCCTGGGTGATTATGATGTGTCAGTGTAGGTTCATCAACTGTAACAAATGTACTCTTCTGGTAGTAGAAATTGTAAATTGGAGAGTCTTGTGTGTGCGAGTGAGGAGGACGTAAATGAAAAAACCTATGTGTCCTTTCCTCAATTTCAGTATGAGCCTGAACTTGTCCTTAAAAAAATAGTCTTAAAAAAAAATACAGGGCAGTTTTTATAAATGTATATCTTCATTTAATCATTGGACATAAGTATTATATATTTTCAATCAGTGTAACCACAATATATCATAAACTTTTCCATGTTTTACATTGTTTCTATAGTTATTATTTTTATGGCTTGATAATAATGCATCCAGAGTAAATATTCTTACATATTTCAATTATTTATTGAACATTTACTATGTGCTATTCAAGGTCATGGGAATGTACTCCTATGGCAAAGTACCCTCATTTACAGAATTTACAACATTCTCATATGTGCATAGTTGATATATAATCATTCATTTGACTTTTATTATACCATGTAATTCTTTGAGACAAAAACATTATTTTATCATATTATTCCACCTTGAAGAACCTTTGCAGAAAAGAAGTAATGTTATGGACCTAAACATATTTTGCTTTTTTACATGTTGTTGTTGTTCTGTAAATTGACTTTTCCAAAGAAAAAGAAAGATAAAGGTATAAAAGTGTATATGTGTGTGTGTGTGTGTGTGTGTGTGTATATATATATATATATATATATATATATATATATATATATATATATATGACATAGTGAGTTGAACCAAGAAACTACTTAGCTAATTCATCAGGGTGAAGGTTTAGAGTACAATCAAATTAGACCTGTGTTTTCCATAATAAATTAAGATCCTCTATATTTCTTCTTGACATGCGATATAAAGATCAGACTTCCACATAGAATATCTTAGTACTATATGACATTTCTTACCCTACCTGAAAAATAGCCTCTTAACCCCAAACTGATGTATATGTCCGAACTTCTAAAATTTGTTTTCAAAAATTATATGAAGCCATAAAATATCTTAATATTAAGGAATACTATTGGTTTTTGAAAGTAGTTTTTAATTATACATTATTTATAATTAATTATATATTTTAACCTCATTAGGATCCCAGTTTTCTCCTTTTCTCTCTTTGTTTTATAATATTTAAATATGCTGGGAACCTCTCTGCAGAGGGAAAGCAGTTCAGTCTGCTTGTCTTGCTGCTGGTGGTGTCAAGTTTGCTTAAACAATGCCTCTGGCAGTTTTCTGGATCCACAGTAGCACAAGGGTTTATGTCTTCTATATTAGATTATTACAGATCTCACTTGTTTACATTTTATTTATTTATAAATAGTGCTACTTTAGTTTTTATCCTATTCTTTTCTAATTTCATAATGAATTTGAGATGTATGAAAAGTTTCAAAAGTATGAACACTTGTGAACCTATGCTAAATGTTCTCCGATATGTTTCCAGCAGCCTAGATGAAGCTAGCTTGATTTTGTGTTGCTGTGCTCTAACTTATAATTAACTTTATGTCTATCTGGCTTCTCTCACTATAAGATCTTCAAAGTGGAGGTAGAAAGGCTTTCACTGGGGCAGTCAGGGGTTGTGACTCTTCCCTCTCACCTCGACCACATGCTTCATCCGCTTTGCTAAATTCTACTTGCTTTATGTCACTGTTTGAATCTGCAATTGCAAAAACATTTTTCTTCTGAGTTTTAGCTCATTTCACATTTCTATATGGGGGGATCCTTTAATATATTCATTCATTCAGTGGTCTATTCAAGATCACATGCCAAACATGTTGCAGGAAGACTGCCAGTTCCTAGGAATTCAGTATCACAGAAACAGCCACATATATCTAAATCTGAACTTTTTTGAGAATTCTATGCAACTGCCTTTAGTATCTTCTCTTCCTCAATACGAGTTGTACTGGTACGAATGACAATCAGAATTCTATTTTAAGGAGGTTCCTAAAATTCTTGAGTCTACTTTCTTTAAGATTGTCATACAGTTCCATGTCTCGATAAAAAAAATATCTTCTTCATGAAAAATGATCTTTCTCTGTTTAAATGCCTAACTATACCAGGCCTTTGCTTTTTTTACCGAAGTTGTAGATAAAATGTCTGCTTTTTCCTTTAGGTTGTTAGGTAATCCTTTTTCCACATTTCTCCATCTTGAGATCATTCAGAGCTCACACTCTGCAGTTTGGATTGACAGTGTTTTAGTACGTTCTATGTCATGGAAGGAGATTGGCAGATGGGCCTCCAGTTTTTCTGAGATGGGAAGAGGAGGGATATAAGGTTGTCAAGATAATTCCAAGTTTTTTGGCTCTAATTCTCTGCAGCTTTTCTCTTCCTTTAATCTAAGTGATTCAGAAGCATGAGATTTAGAACTAATGTTTATCTTAAGAATGCCATGGACGAACTTGTATTAAAATGAAACTTCTAGGTAAGCCCCACTGAGGCATTCATTATCTATTGACTTAACAAGTTTTTTTTTTTTTTTTTTTTTTTTTTGAGTTCTACAATGCTCCTGGCATTGTGATAGGCACTGCACCTGCCTCACTGGCTGATGGAACATAGCAAAGCTATTCTTTCAGTATCAAGAATCTCTCAGTTATCAAACTGAACTTATTTCTACCACTTATTAAGTCATTCTATTTGTTTTGTTGTAACGTATATTTTGTCCTGACTTCTAAGTACCTTGGGGAATGTAGAAATTTGCCTAAATGATGTTACTCAAAATTGTTCATAAAGTATGTACTATATATTAATAAATCATTTAGTATAGTACTTGATTCATTAAAAGCATTTAATAAGCATTGACTCATTATTTTAATATTATCAAACTGTTATATATTCATCTTTTTTGGCAGCAGTGGAGGCTAAATGTAAAAATATTAAAAACTATTTAAACATTCATTTTCATCTTCAAAAATGGGACTATTTCTTAGTGTATTTCCTCACTATTTAATATTTAGTGATATAAACTACACTTTAAGATTTCTGTAACCTGCCTTTAGTAAGTGAGAAGTGCCTCTAAATTAAGTTACCATTATAACTTATCTATTCTGTTCTCAAAGTTGAAAAAAAAAGATTTCATTCTGTCACCTCTGAAGGATATTTGAAAACCCTTGTATCTGGAAAGGATTTTTTTCTAATTTCTAGCATTAATATTCCCTGCTAATACTGAGAATTGGTCTTTTCTGAAAACTAAATTCACTGATTCTTCACAATTCTTACAATACATGTTTACATATTTGAAAACATTCCAAGTTCTCCATGTTCCTTTTAAGTCATAAAAAAGATTAAACATCCCATTTATTAGACTGGGGACAAGGTTGTATTGCTTTGCCAGGGACAACAGTTATAGAATATTAAAACTGATAGCATTTGTTGCATTACTGGCTTGTTTAGGGAAAAACAGAGTCCCCTTGGACTGTAATACAAAATGCACATTTTTTCCAGAAAGAATAGAAATTAAGAAGTAAATGAGAAAAAAATCATATGAACTGGTTCAAAATGATAAAGATAATTGTACAAAAATCAAATTATTATCTTTAACATTTTAGAATATTTCAGAAAAAAGCGAGAGGACGATTTTTGACTTGACATTAAAAATAATTAAGTTGGAGCTGAAAGGGAAACTATCGAATTGGAAATGGTATAAAATATAATCACATCATAAATATTATGTATGAGCCTGATATGGCCAATATTCATTTTCAGTTGATAAGTGGACACCAAAATTAAAAGATATTATGATAAGACAGTAAAGATTGTGAGCAGCTAGACATCAGAGACCCTTCTTACTCATCACTTACTCATCATCATTTATTCCACTCTCTGACATGAAGTGGATGCTCGATAAGCATTTCCTGAGAAACCAGCAAGAAGGCTGTAGACAGGCCTTGAGCTTCAAACTCATGTACCCGAGCTGGTACTTCAATGCTGGGAAAATAGCCACACTTGTTCCCATTACACTTGAATCCATCCACAATCCCTTTTATTTTCCATGCCCTTTCTCCAGTTATCTTCTTCCTTATCTCATCGCATATTATCAAAATATCCCCAAATGTTTCTAATAATGCTGTCTCACAGATCACAATATGTACAGCTTTCTTGCCATCAGTTTCACCTGGACCCAATTCTTGTCCTACCATTGTAAAAACTTTTCTTTCCTTGTTTCTATTTGTTCTCCTACTTCTGCTTTATTTTTATTACATCTGAACTATAACTAATCAGTGCTAACAAACTACAAGCATATAGAGTGAGGTGCACTTTTAGTGCAATGGTTTCATGTGTAAAGGTAATTTTACGTGTAGATCACATATATTATGAACATGATATATATACATATATATTAGAAGAATTACATGGATATGTATATCTTTATTTTATTACATATTTTTATATAATTAGAATAATCAAAATGATTTCCTAAAAAAGTCATCTTCCAAAATTTACTATAGGAATTTATATATATGTAAATTATCACTTTATTTTTTTTAAATTATCACTTTATAACAATTTTATGTCCAAGACAAAAATATAATGAACTCTCTTTCATTTAGAAGAGTGCATTCTAAAAAAAAAAAAAAGAAGAGTGCATTCTTATGGACTTAATCAAATTGTAACACAACTCATCCTTGTTGACTAAGTTACTATATATATTTATATATATGTAATATATGTATATATGTATATAATTTCTCTTTTTAATACTTTAAAGGGTCACATGATAGCATCCTGTGATGCTTGTGGAGTAACAAAACTATGGGACTTTCGGAAGCTCTTACCAATTGTGTCCATTGATATAGGTCCAAGTCCTGGCAATGAGGTGAACTTCGATTCATCAGGTAGGATATTTTTTGTTTACCATTTGTGACCAAGCTAACAACTTTAACATTTATTCTGAAACTCTTTATTGTTTCCACTTTAAATTTATTGTTTCCACCTATGTAAATTTTTATTCTAATGTTATATTAGAATATATTATATTTTACATTTCTTAATATGTCACGTTATGAAAGCATTGTATTTATCATATATGTAAAGGAAGAAATAACAGAGGGAGTAAGTGTGTGCTGATATAGATAACACAAATTCCTAGCAGTATCTTGCAAAACTTTGGAGTCTATATCCTTTAGAATCACCATCCAAGGTAAGTAAATTGGGTTTTATGAAGGCAAAATGGCTACAAATAGGGAAGAACAAAAGTTTGGCAAGACTTAAAATACATTTTTAATGGAATATCTTAGTTTTATAATTAATAAATTATTGTATATTCTTTTAATTTTATAATTTGAGATGTACATTCATCTTATTGCATTCATGTACAATAATTATCATAAATTATAATAATTGTAATATTATTTGATTATGCTTAGCATTTTTTCTGCAGTAATAAACATTGTCAAACAGTTGAAATATTTTATATTTGCTATTGATGAATAATGTAGCAACATACAGTGTTTCCAGTTATCTATCTAAAAGATTAAAATTAGTCACATCCATATTTTTTAAATGAGAGCTTATGTTAAATAATGTGTATCTATTATTAGACAATATAACTTTCTTTTGCTAGAATGATACATGTTTTAAAATTTGTTAACTTTTGTGAGTTTTTTAAATCAGTATTTATTTGTAGTAGATCAAAGTTATAGAGATGGTAATTTTAGGTGAATAAATAGAAATAGAATACATAGAAGGGAAATAATGTTTTATTTAAAATTGTACATACTAATTCTACAGTCCACAAAGTATGTATATACTAGGAGTTATTCTGGAGATTTATCATTGTGTGTTTCATAGGACTGTTTTCATGCTATCACATATCTAAAATTTAGAATTCAGTAAGTTTGTCTTTTTAATGTGTTCCCATTACAGATTGATATATAAGCCTAATTACAATGGCTTCTTTAAAAATGTTTTTAGTAATTTCTTAACATTAAGTCATTGATGGTCTGCCAGAATTAAAAAAGGAAAACATTGTATAGAATGAAACATCCCAACTATGAGAATTTCATTTTATAATATGAAGGCCTATTAAAATTTCAATTTATATTTCC